>NW_027500260.1:0-90782 GCF_021521415.1 Bidens hawaiensis
CTCAAATTCCCCACTATCTATCGGCTCTTCATTGCCTCCATGTTTTTTTGTTATCCGTTTCAATTTCACCAAACCCCCCGTTACGAATTTCTTCATCCTTTCTGATTTTCAGTTTTTTCTTTGTCCAGTAACTAATTGGCCTCAAATTCTCATCAACCCGTACACCCTTGCATTCCGTGCGGTCCACATACAACAGCTGTCAACAGTTTTTAACACGTCAGATATAATTATTAATCAGCTTTTTTATCAGAACATAATAACTACTGCTAACTTTTTTAAATTGACAAAACATACCACCAAAACTGTCAACGGCCCGCAGAATGGTTGTTTAGGATTATCAGAACTCCAACCAGTTTTGGATCGCCTCAATGCTTCAATAATATAATCACACCAATCTATTTTCCCGAAATCTGTTGCTCCGTTAAAGTAGTGTAAAACAGTATCTCGGAAGCGGCCGTGACTGGTGCACTCCACCATTACTGATTGGAACAGCATTAGGAAGTCCAACCTAAAATCGAAACAATCTATATCCTCAGCGCTTTCAATCCTCCAAACCAGTTCCGTCGGCAAAACGAACCGGTTTGGGTACCTCCTTTTCCATCTCTTTATCCTCTCAGTCAATACATCATAGTTACACATTCTTTCTAACTTCAAACCACCTGAGGGGATACCGAACATATGATATAGCTGTCGCGTCCATATTTATCGTCCCCTTCGGAATCTCAATCACCATGTGTAGGTTCCCTGGACGGATCACACGAGATATCGCGGTCTACTCAGGTGCGGAATCTCTGCGTAGATCGTTACGAGTGTAGAAAGCAAATCAAACAAACACGATACGATAAACGAACACGTTATATTGATAACCGAACACGTGATACGATATCACTATTACAGACTCCCGTTACCGAACAAACTCGTTAACCAAAACTGCTAACAACTATCAACTCGATTAACCACTATCAAACCGTAACATCTAATATAAATACACGACAACTTCGCCTGATATGTTCAGGCGAAGTTGTCCATAACTTCGCTTGTTCAACAAGTTCGCCTAGGCGAACTTGTTAACAACTTCGCTTAAACAAAAACATAAATAACATTACAGACTCGATTACAGACACTAGACTATGAACTACTGACATTTATGCACCAACAGACTCCCCCTTGGCAGTAGCTTCATATCTTGATCTTTAAGCTCTTGTCTTGTAATCCTGTATCTTCACGCATGCACTCCTTCTCTAACACAAACTGACACGACTCTTTGATACTTCCTCGCTTCATCCTTCCAAGCAGGAATATAAAAGATTTTCTTCTCATTAAGCACCTTCAGATCAGCTTGCGATAAGTTTACCAAATGCATCGGATCGTAAACTCTAAGGAGCTCTTGTTCATCCTCGTCTTCCATCACCGCCTCTGCTGTCTCACAATCCACGTACCACCACTTTAGGTCTTTAAGCACATCCTTGGGCATTAGCTTCATCGGTACTTCTTTCAGGCACCGGATCGGTTTATACTTCATTACCATCCAAGGTTTTCCATCAGATCTTAGACCTCTATCCTTGTCCTCAACAAGTTTTCCCTTTTGTGGCTTCAACAGCTCAAACTTCTTCTCTTTTATACTCTCTCTCCAAACATTTTTCTCAATGACTCTAGCCATATTATCGTCACTTCGATTGATTAACCCCAATCTGGCTAAGTCTTTCACTTCACATTCCGGCAGTGTATTCAACGACCTTAACATTCTTTTAAAATACTGAACGCCGTCATACTGTTTGAGCACAAAGAGCTTCAACTGCTCATCATAGATCCAGCAAATAATCCCTTTCTTCGCTTCAGCATAGCCTTTGATATTATAATTCTTCTTGAACATGGTTGGAACAGCAGGCTTTTTAGTCTTAATAAACCAATGAGCATATCCTTCTTTCCACCTAGGCTGCTCCTCCCACTCTGTCTCATCATTCTCCATCTCAGTACCAATATCGGCTTTCTCAACATCTGGGATCTCGTGTTCAACATTTTCTTCAATTATTTCACCCTCTTCAATCTCATCTTCAATCACAATTCGTGCGCCAATCTTCTTAATCTTCTCAATCGGCAGCACATCATCATCAAACATATCATCATCTTCTAGCATATCATCATTCAATTCTTTCAACGCATCTATCACATCATCATCATCATCAACCATCACCACCTCATCACCACCAACTGCACCTGCAGACTCCCCCTGAGCTGTGGAAGTCCCAAGAGCTTGAGTAGTTCTTGGCAACTCACCACCTGCACCTTTCGGTGCATTGGGATCATCGTCTCTGTCATTTCTCTTCTTCGTCCTTAACTCGTCGCCTCTACAGCCTGTCTCCCCCTGAGATGCCAAGAACTCCTTCATAGCATCTATAATTCGCCCATGTTCAACCAGGAGGGACGACGGTAGTTGATTCTCTGCTACAAGGCGCTGAATAGCCTGGGTCTGGATAAAGTTTATCCTCGATTGCTCTGCCACGACCCGCTCAAGTGCAGCTATTCTCTCCGAGTCTGAGAGGGTTGCATCGAAATCAAACCTCATGTTAGATGTGTCTTGAGTATACTGAGGAGGGATCTCGAATGTAACCGGGACTTCAGAAGCAGTTGTGGACGTAACCGCAGGTGGTATCGTGACCGACAACCCTGCAGTTGCGACGACCGTCGACTCTACAAACCGTGCCACCACCTCTGAAGGAGTAAGCGTTGGAGGTGGTAACGACACAATCTCCGGAGTCGTCGTCTGTAGTGTGATGGATGGGATGCCGACAGCTGATGTAGCCACCACAGGAACATCTGCGGCGCTTGTAACCTGTACAGAAGTAGGAACAATCGACATACCTGACAGTGCGGATGGAGCAAAACGTATAACTCGTGAAGTCTCTCCAGCTCCCATACCAGCACCTGTCCTTTCACGTCTTGATCGTCTGATCAACTTGTGTATATCATCCTCTTCTTCTTCTGACTCACTATCATCCACTGTCCTCTTCCTCTTCCCCAACGTCCTCTCTCTAGTCACCAACATCCTCCTCGCCTCATCCATAACATCGTCAAGATCTGAGTCAGCCACCGTCGTAGCTACTCTAGTTACACTCACTTCCCTAACCTGTGCAGCAGAGACCTGCACTTCTTCATGTGGATCAAAACGATCCATGTCGAAGAATCCTTGGCCGCCAAATGCAGCATCAAGGTCAACATCCTCCTCAGCCGATACAACAGGCACAGTAGGTACATCTCGAGTTGCTCCTGCCTGTTGTGGTTGAGGGTCTCTGAACTCGTCCCCCCGAGCTGGCACATACCCCGGGTTTATCAAGTACCCGAAGAGTGGAGTATGCCTCGGACGCAGTTCAGGCTTGCTCCTCGCACTGGATGTACGGCATTGAGCAAAGATACGTTTGCTCACATTCTCCACGTATCTTATCGGGCGTCGTTGAGGCAAATTCGGAGCCACATGGTTCAAGATCATCTGGATGAATCTTGGATACATTATGAACCGCTCACGAGCTATCGCCCTCCTTTGTCTGTCGATCTCATAAAAGACCATCTGACTAAAGCTATAACGTTTGTTATAAGTCAGAGCAGTCATTGCTGACTGCATGGTCGCACCCATACCATCAGTGCCCGCCTTCCTCCCAGACATGCATACTATCATAACGTGCATGAGGAAGCGCCACTGATCAAGTAGGAACCCTTTCCGTCTCTGGGTATCGCCCAAGGGACCAGAATATCCCATTCGTAGGAATGCTCCATCACGAAACGGAGCCACAAAGTCAGTCGGGTCGTCCCGAGTCTCCTCTCCAAAACGTAACGCCACCCGAATTTGTTCAGATGAGAACTGAACTTCTTGATTATTGACTGTTGCTCTCATAACCGGGGGCTCAACACGACAATCGTACTCCACCGTCTGCCAGAAGTCCTCGATATTGGGTAAGGATATCGGCAGTGTCGTCGTGATTGCGTGGAATATCCTCGAGCGTAGGAGGAATGTGATTATCTCGCGATAATCCTCCACACCACTCGCTTCCGGGTCTAAGGTGATGAACATGTTGTGACCCGGGAAGAATTGCCTCTGATTATCTCCTCCGTCATCTCCTCCAGCACCTCCAGCACCGGCAACAGCAGCCATCTCTGCAACAAACGAACCAAGTTAGATAAACATTAAGACATAACACAAGTTCGCTTGTTACCATGAGCGAAGTTGTGATAAAAACTGTATAGGCGAAGTTAAAGTTGGGGCGAAGTTGGGAACAACTTCGCTTCATCTTTAAGTTCGTCTAATAATTGTTAAGTTAAAAGGATCGAGGCGAAGTTATGATAACTTCGCCTGACCACAACATCGCCTCAGGCGAATTTAAGTTTCAGGCGAAGTTGAGCATCAGGCGAAGTTACGGATAACTTCGCCCAAACCTTAAGTTCGCCTGAATATGAATCGGCGACAGTGAGTTTGATTCAAACTCGAAAATCTGGTGTTTCGGCCAATTTTGACGATTTAGGAGACTAAAACACATGGTATTAAGGCAGTCCGGACGATCAGTTTGTTCATGAACACGTAAAACAAGTTTTGAAATCGGGTATAGGTTTCGAACGTCCGAGGTCGTTAACCGGGTGTCGAAACAACCTAGGATTAACAACATCGAACATCGAGTATAAGATATAGAATCCAAACACACCTTGAATACTAACTGAAATCGAAAAAAGATAAGTGGATGTAAATCAGATAAGTTCGCTGAGATTATCGAGAATAAGTTCGCTGAGAATTCAAATAATGAACTGATGACCTTTGAAAATCCTTATATAGGGGCGAAGTTATACAGGCGAAGTTACGGTTAACTTCGCCTAGGCGAAGTTATTCACAAGTTCGCCTGTTTAACAACATCGCCTATATTTACAAAATCAACCCTTATAATTTGAACATTTTGCAATTAACGTTTAAAACTTCCCTTTAAGAATTAACTAACATGATCAAGTCCAAGTAACCTTTTATAAAAGCATACAACTACATAAAAATAAAACTTTTAACAATTAAAGTATAAGGGATCAAATTTCAGTCTCGATAGGGACTGCTACGTTTTAGAAAAGATCCGAACAGGAATCATACTAACAACGTGACTGTCACATAGATCCGTGTTTAGCTGTATTATGACATAAGGAAACAGGGTGTAAGCAGGTAATATACTTAAGATGGTTTTCATCGTTTCTGTGATACGAGTTAGATTCAATTATGCCTCAAAATTTAAGTGGGAAACAACTCAGAGATTATGATGCCTCCTATCTATTCTCAAAGCGTATTTGGCTTTCCCCAAGTCACCCCGAATTGACCTCGACCCATAGTGTCTGATTAAGTTTGTAAGTATTCTTCATCTGGTTCCCGTTCTCCTTCTTACTCTATGATCGAGAAGTCTTGACATTTTTAGCTATAGAAAGTTCCAATAATTCACAATTTTTTTTTTTTTTAATAACTCACAAATTTACATAGACTTCAGAGTAGTAAATAACCGCAAGTCCCGAATCTGGATCACTGTAGTTTCTTGAAATGCTATCTTCACAAGAATCAGAACACACATGGGCTCGTGTATGACTGGGTAATCGCTTTTCTGCCTATCATTCGGAAAGATATATATGAAGACATGCAAAACTCTTAAGGAGTTTCCACGTAAAATCAAGTAGATTTAGTTTGTATCACGTCTACTTTTACGCACCATAAAAAGTTACCATGACATACAATGACTGTCCTAAAGCCTTTTAAGCCTAATAACTTCACTAGTTAAGCACACAGAATTAGTATATCTATCATTTTCCAAGGTTGGATCAATTTTCTGATTAACATAGCAAACGTACTTCTTACGAAGTAGTAGACTTGAAAAATAATTTCATTTCCCATAAAAATTTTTGACTTCAATCGCCCCGATCAAATCAAGTCTTCAGGTGAACGGCTATCCCGAAGATCCAATGGATCAGCTCGGCCGACCACATACAAGTATGTGTCTTTCTAACTAAGTATGATCGACTAATTTTAAACGAAAGAAAGAAAACTCATCATAAACCGCCCCGGTCGCTTTCAGTCATCTGGTTAATGGCTATCCTCATATTCTACAAGTAGAAATGAGGACCAAACATATCCTAAGACATGTCCTTCAAACTGTGGTAACCGACATAATTTTAAGCGATAGTGACGCCTTTTTTTTAATATAACATGAAAAGGTGGCTACTCGGGATTGATCATCCCATTAAACTCGATAAGGTTTTGAAATCTTGTTTTGTCAAACGCTTTAGTATAAAGATCAGCGAAATTATCAAGCGTATCCACCTTTTCAAGCACAATCAGTTTCTTCTCAGCACAATCCCGTATAAAATGATGACGTATGTCAATATGTTTAGTTTTACTATGCTTCACTGTTGGTGCATATATGTCAGTAGTTCATATGTCTAATGTCTGTAATCGAGTCTGTAATATTGTTTATGTATTTGTTTGTTTAAAGCAAAGTTGTTGACAAGTTCGCTTAGGCGAACTTGTTAACCAAGCGAAGTTGTTGACAAGTTCGCCTAGGCGAACTTGTTGAACGAGCGAAGTTATGGACAACTTCGCCTGAGGCAAAGTTGTCGTGTATTTATATAGGGTACGGCTGATCGTTTTAGTGTTGGTTAGAGTTGGTTAATTTACGTGTAATTCAGTGAGTCAAGTGACGTGAGGTCGAGAGTCTGTAAGTATCACGGTTTGAGTTATTAATATAACGTGTGTTTGTTCGTATCGTATTCGTGTGTTCGTGAGCTTGAGTTCTACGTCCGTAACGATCTACACAGGGATTCCGCACCTGTGTATATCGGGATATCTCGTGTGATCCGTCCAGGGAACCTACAATTGGTATCAGAGCTTTTGCTCGATTGTGTGGTTCTGGATATTCACGCGGGTGTAGAATTCGTCCCATTTCGGCTATTCACGGGACGAGTTTTTGGTGTTTTTGCTCATTCTAGCCTCCTACCAGTGTGTTCAAGCCTTTAAACCGTCAAAAACGTCGTTAAAATCCGATTTTCAGATCTGCAGAAAGTTTAAGTTCGTCAGGCGAAGTTGCTGTTCATCAGGCGAAGTTGCCGTCAGGATACGTAGGGTTTCAGCAAAGATATAAGGAGAAGCGAAGTTATTTACAACTTCGCCTACCTCCTCAACTTCGCCTAACTCAGCGAAGTTCTCCTCAAGTTCGCCTAGCTCAGCGAAGTTTTCTTCAAGTTCGCCTACTTTCTAAGTTCGCTTACCCTAAGCGAAGTTATTCTCAACTTCGCCCAGTCACGCGAATTTAAGAAAGATCCAGCGAAGTTACTACTTAAGCGAAGTTATCCCTAACTTCGCCTACAGTACTGTTCAGAGGAAATTTTTTTTAACTTCGCCTACTCAGAATTTTTCGGGTTTCTTAGTCTTCAAGAAGGATGTCGTCGATCAACATTTCGGAGCTTGTAAAGATGGAAGTTGAAGCGGGGTCAGCTACAAAGGCCCCAAGGTTGCTGAAGGGAACGGATTTTGTCGCGTGGAAGGATCGGTTCATACAATACGTTAAGTACCAGGATGCGAAAATGTGGGTATGCATCCAAGATGGATATATTCCACCAGTCATGGAGTATGAGGGTCGAGACCAAATCAAGAAATACAGTAAAATGGAAGAGGAGGAGAAAAAGATGTATGAAGCCGAAAGCAAGGCTCATGCTGCAATCACAATGGCTCTTCCACAGGAGATCCTCCATACGTTCAGAAAGTATACATCGGCTAGAGAGCTTTGGGAAGCTCTTGAGAACAGATTTGAAGGAAATATAGGTATTCGGGCTTCAAAGATAAAGTTGCTCAAAACTCAATTTTCAGTCTTTAAGTACTTAAAGAACGAATCTCTTGATGATATTATCACTCGATATTATCATCTAATGACTGAATTGAGTAACTATTCCATTTCCTACCGAGAAGAAGAGATTGTGGAAAAGCTTCTCGATGCCCTCCCACCAAAATGGGAAATGTATACTGTACTGATGAGGGAAGACAAGGACTTCCCTACTTATGACCTTGAAACCACTGTCAACAAGTTCAGAACTTTTGAGCTTAATATGGTAAGAAAAGAAACATCTATGGATCAGGTTCAAGATCCTGGCATGTACGGTGCTAAAGTAAACTCAAATTCAAGTTCAAAGACTGATTCTGCCGCCTACTACTCGAAGAGCGAGTCGGGTGCCAATTCTTCACAGGAGGGGCATGTGTCAGTAAACTCAAATGGGGATGTTTGCTTTGTTGCGGGTGGATCAAGTGGTACTCAACAGACAGCAAGCAAGAGTAGTGGATCTTCAAGTTCCTCAAGCAATAATTACTCTAAGATGCCAATGAGCGTCAAATCTGCTGAAGAGCAGTTTGGCCTCTATGCTTCGTTTATTGCTTCATATGAAAACTATATTCAAGGAAAGGTTGTTGATCCAGCGATGCTGGATGAAGACTATGACCAGATCGATGCTGATGATCTGGAGGAAATGGATTTACAATGGCAGATGGCCATGATAGTGAGGAGAGTGAAGAAGTTTATGAGAAAGACGGGGAGAAAGTTTGTTGGTGGCAGGCCAGGGTTCGACAAGTCTAAGGTGAGGTGCTATAACTGTCAACAAAACGGGCACTTTGCCAAAGAGTGCAGAAACGAGCGAGTTGAACGTGGTCTAGGCCGGTCTGCACAGCACGCTGGTATTGGTAAGGAAATCAATGCCATGATGTCCAGAGAAGCAGGTGAATACAACTGGAACCTGCATTCAAATGAAACTAGTGAACAGGCAAATATGGCTAAGGTTGAGAATGAAGAATGTGAGAAGATTACCGGAGAAGAGAAAGCTACTGGTAAGGAAAAAGCTTTCATGACAGATAACAAGGATCAACTCTCCGAGGTAAGTTCTAAATCTATTTGTACTAAATGTGAGAATTTGTCTGAGCAACTTGCTACCATAACTGATCAGTATGTTCGTTTAGATGCTGAATTTAAAACTCTTAAAGAAGATCATCACTTTATGAAAGCAAGAGAAAACAGTTACAAAGTTAAAATAAAAGCGTGTGAAAAAGATGTTAAAAGCTTAAAAACAAAACTTGCTGAAAAAATTGAAGTAATTGATCTAAGTTATGAGGTTTTAGAAGAAAAGACTAAACTGATTGCTGAACGAGAAAAGCAGATTGCTGACCACCAGGTGAAAGTGGTGGAACTGAACCTAAAACTTGAACAGTTCAGAAATTCCTCAGCTATTCTTGATCACCTTGTTAGTGATCAATGTACCTCTACAAAGAGGGGAGGAATTGGTTATCACGAGGTTCCACCACCTTATAACCACAATTACACTTTTAACCCTAGTGTTCAGAAATCTGTTGATTTTGAAGTTCCTCAGACAGTTCCAATCAAGGTTATGAGTAAAGAACCAAGTGTTAGTGGTGGCGAAACGAGTTCGCCTGTTTCAAGTGAGAAAATTTCTGTTACGAGTCCTGTCTCATCAGATTCGGATAAGTTGTCCGAATCGGGTAAGACAAATGAGAAGGTAGTGTTACCCACTGGTGGAGAAAAAGATAAAACTTATAAAAAGAGTACTCCACTCAACCCGTACGTCCCACCTTATGTGAGACGAACGGCCAGTAACACAGCCTCAACATCCAAAACAACCTTTGAAAAGAAAATGGAGTATAGGTGTTGTTTTAGGTGTAATAAGTTAGGACATCTTGTTGCAGATTGCCCTCTGACACCGAAATTCAGAGGTGTGAGGCCTATTAAAACTGAGCGTAAACCAAATGGTAATTTTAATACTGCTACAAATGAAAACCCTTCAAAGTTCCGAAATGTAACTAATTCAGGTTTTCACAGAAACAAACCTCAGTTTAACAATACTAATAACCAAACCACAAGATATAATACTTTCAATATACATAGGTTTGGAAGGCCTCACACCCAATTTCCAAGGAGATTTCCTAATAGGACTGACAGGAATTATCCAGATGCTAACTTTGGAAAGCAGAAGTACAGGATGTATAGATCCAAGACCAATTGGTCTTGGGTCCCTAGATTCTAATCCTTTGCTTTATTGTGCAGGAACAGTTGAACAGGGCTGCCCACAGTCTTTGGATTGTAGATAGCGGCTGTTCCCGGCACATGACGGGTAACAAATATTTGTTGCACGACTTAAAACCTGTTCAAGGAGCGAGAGTTAGCTTTGCTGGTGAAAGTGGAGGAAGAATTACTGGAAAAGGAACGGTGTCCAATGGGAAAATAACTCTTGAGAATGTGAACTTTGTAGAAGAGTTGAAGCACAATCTGCTGAGTGTGTCGCAGATTTGTGATAAGGAGTACACTGTTTATTTCACGAAGAATGAGGCGATCGTGTTGAAGCCTGGTTTTCAGATACCAGACGAGTGGATAGTCATGAAAGCTCCACGTGATACAAATACTTATGTGATGGATATGAGGTCTACTGAAATGGCCACGGGAAAATCATGTTTAATGAAGAAAGCAAGCGAATCGGAATCCGAACTGTGGCACAGGAGGATGGGGCACATTCATCTTTGGAAGATGAACCACATTGTCAGGAATGGACTTGTGATGGGCGTTCCCTTGAAAAGTTTTAACTTTGAAGACAAATGTATTGCATGCAAGAAGGGAAAGCAACACAAGAAATCCCATCTCACCAAGAAGGTCAACTCTATTGCCAGTACTCTAGAACTGCTTCACATGGATCTCTTCGGTCCCGTGAATGTAAAAAGTCTAGGAGGTACTTCTTACTGCTTGGTGATCACTGATGACTACTCGCGATATTCGTGGGTATATTTTCTGAAATCGAAAGATGAGACGGCTCAAATGGTGAAGAATTTGATTACCAAAGTTGAGAACGTCATGGGTAAAACAGTTAAGTTCATCAGGAGTGACAATGGAACGGAGTTCAAGAATTTTGAGATGGAAATCTTCTGTCTTCAGAAAGGAATTGAACACCAATACAGCGCTCCGTATACTCCGCAACAGAATGGAGTGGCTGAAAGGAAGGACCGAACTTTAATTGAAGGAGCCAGAACTATGCTGGCAGATTCGAAGCTTCCTGTGATGTTCTGGGCTGAAGCAGTTGCTACAGCCTGCTATGTTCTGAATAGAGTGTTAACCGTTAAGAGACTTGGTAAAACGTGTTACGAGCTTATGCATGGAAGGAAGCCCAACTTGAGTGGTCTTGAACCATTCGGGTCCCCTTGTTCGATCTTGAAGACAAATTCTAAATTTGGCGAAGTAGCCGATGAAGGGATCTTAGTCGGTTATGTTGTTGGTACTCCCAACAGACGTGTCTTCAATACTTCGACTTGCAAGGTGGAGGTGGTGTGTAACACCGACATCACAAGTTACCAACCGCCAAAACCTAGCAATGGACCTGCTGAGCTTTTCGATTATGTTAAGCTTTTTAAGTCGTTTAACATACCGGATTTGGAAATTTCTGAAGAAGAAGAAAGAGCTGCGACGAAGATGATACTTGATGAGGAAGAAAATCTATTGCAAAGACAGCTGATTGATAAATGTCAACCTTCCTCATCAAACACTATCGGTACCCCTGCTGCCTCTGCTGAAGAAGAATTTATCAATCCTTTTCACTCTCAGCATGAAACAACCATTGATGAGATCTCTTCTAATTTGGAAGATAATTTGCATGTCAGTTCTGTTCCGACCACGAGAATTCATAAAGATCACCCCTTGGATAATGTGATTGGTGATGTGTCCTCAGGTGTACAAACGAGAAGTAGCTTGAATGAACACACCTGTGTTTATACAAGCATTAAGGAGACAGGAATAATCAATGAATGCCTGTATACCTGCTTTATAAGCCAGATTGAACCGAAGAATTATCAAATGGCTTTAAAGGACAGCTCGTGGGTCGAAGCCATGCAAGAAGAGTTGGCTCAATTCGAGAAGATGGAAGTTTGGACTTTGGTTGAAAAACCAAAAAATGTGCATGCGATAGGCACAAAATGGGTGTTCAAGTGCAAGAGAGATGATAAGGGGATCATTATAAGAAACAAGGCGAGGCTAGTCGTTAAAGGTTTTAATCAACAAGAGGGGATTGATTATAACAAAGTGTTCGCTCCTGTCGCCAGGTTGGAAGCCATAAGATTGTTTTTAGCGTTTGCTGCTTATGAAAAGATGAAGGTGTTTCAGCTAGATGTGAAGAGTGCGTTTTTGAATGGGAAAGTTGATGAGGTTGTGTATGTTTAGCAACCTCCGGGTTTTCCTGACCCAGACTTTCCAGATCACGTGTACAGGTTGAGCAAGGCGTTGTATGGATTACATCAGGCACCTCGTGCCTGGTATTCAACTTTATCGGATTACTTGCTCGAGAATGGTTTTGAAAGAGGGAAAATTGATAGCACGTTGTTCTTCAAAAGGGATGGAAGCGACTTCCTGCTGGTACAAGTCTACGTGGATGACATTATATTTGCTGCGTCAAAAGTCTCCATGTGTCAGGAGTTTGAAGCCGTCATGAAGAAAAGGTTTGAAATGAGTGCTATGGGTGAACTAACTTTCTTTCTAGGATTGCAGGTTGATCAGAAGAAGGACGGGATGTTCATTCATCAGACGAAGTATGTTCATGATGTGCTCAAGCGCTTCAAGATGGAGGACAGTTCTCCATATAATACTCCAATCTGCGTCAATCACAAATTGGGTGCTGAAGTAGACGGTGATGCAGATGTGGACCCAACTCAATATCGGGCAATAATAGGTTCTTTAATGTACTTAACTGCATCTAGGCCTGATATAATGTTTGCTGTTTGTCTTTATGCACGTTTTCAGGCAAATCCAAAAGAATCTCATTTGAAAGGTGCAAAGAGGATACTGCGGTATCTCAAGGGCAAGCCGAAGCTAGGGTTGTGGTACCCGAGAGGAGGAGACTTGGAGCTGGTCGCTTACACAGATTCTGATTATGGAGGGTGCAATCAGAGTCGGAAGTCAACAACTGGAGGATGTCAGTTTCTTGGTGGTAGATTGGTGTCGTGGCAATGCAAGAAGCAGACTTCAGTCGCAATTTCAACCTGTGAGGCAGAATACATGGCAGCATCCAACTGCTGCTCTCAGGTTCTTTGGATTCAACAACAGTTGCGCGACTATGGTCTGAATTTCTTACTTACTCCTATTTGCATTGATAACACAGCTGCTATCTCAGTAACTAACAATCCCGTGAAACATAGTAAAACTAAACACATTGACATACGTCATCATTTCATACGGGATTGTGCTGAGAAGAAACTGATAATGCTTGAAAAGGTGGATACGCTTGATAATTTCGCTGATTTATATACTAAAGCGTTTGACAAATCCAGATTTCAAAACCTTATTGAACTGAATGGGATGATCAATCCCGAGTAACCATGCTTTTCTTGTGATATTTAAAAAAAAAAAAAAAAAACAACGTCACTAATCGCTTAAAAATATGTCGGTTACATCAGTTTGAAGGACTTGTCTTCGGATATGTTTTGGTCCTCATTTTCTACTTGTAGATTTTGAGGATAGCCATTAACCAGATTACTGATAGTGACCGGGGCGGTTTATGATGAGTTTTTCATTCTTTCGCTTAAAATTTGTCGATCATACTTAGTTAGAAGGACACATACTAGTATGTGGTCGGTCCAGCTGATCCATTGGATTTTCGGGATAGCCGTTTACCTGAAGACTTTGTTTTGGTCGGGGCGATTAATGTTAAAATTTTGAAAGAAAAGGGAAATGAAATTATTTTTCAAGTCTGTTACTTCGTAAGAAGTTCGTTAGCTATGTTAAACGGAAAATTGATCCAACCTTGGAAAATGATAGATATACTAACTTTGTGTGCTTAACTAGTGAAGTTATTAGGCTTAAAAGGCTTTAGGACAGTCATTGTATGTCATGGTAACTTTTTATGGTGCGTAAAAGTAAACGTGATACAAACTAAATCTACTTGATTTTACGTGGAAACTCCTTAAGAGTTTTGCATGTCTTCATATATATCTTTCCGAATGATAGGCAGAAAAGCGATTACCCAGTCATACACGAGCCCATGTGTGTTCTGATTCCCGTGAAGATAGCGTCTCAAGATACTGCAGTGATCCAGATTCGGGACTTGCAGTTAATTTCTACTTTGAAGTCTATGTTTATTTAAAAAAAAAAAAAGAAAAAAAATATTTGGAGTTATTGAAACATATTAGAGATGACAAAATCAAGACTTCACAATCATTGAGTAAGAGAGAAGAACGGGAAGGAGATCAAGAATACTTACAACTTAATCAGACACTATGGGTCGAGGTCAATTCGGGGTGACTTGGGGAAAGCCAAATACGCTTTGAGGATAGATAGGAGGCATCAATATTTCTGAGTTGTTGCCCACTTAAATTTTGAGGCTTAATTGAATATAACTCGTATCACAGAAACGATGAAAACCATCTTAAGTTATTTACCTGCTTACAACCTGTCTCTTTATGTCATAATACAGCTAAACACGGATCTATGTGACAGTCACATACTTAGTATGATTCCTGTTCGGATCTTTACTAAAATATAGCAGTCCCTATCGAGACTGAAATTTGATCCCTTATACTTTAAATTTTTTAAGTTTTTGTACTTAGATAGTTTTATGATTTTTTAACTGGTTACTTAGAATTGATCATGTCATTTATTTCTTAAAGGGAAGTTTTAAGGAGTTAATTGAAAAATGTTCAAATTATAAGGTTTGATTTTGTAAATATAGGCGATGTTGTTAAACAGGCGAAGTTGTGAATAACTTCGCCTAGGCGAAGTTATCCGTAACTTCGCCTGTATAACCCAGACCTTATATAAGGATGTTCAACAGTCGTAACTGTTCATCACTTTTCAAAACTCAGCGAACTTATCCGGCGAACTTATACTTTTCCGGCGAACTTGTTCTTTCAACCGATTACGTGTTATTTATTCCCAGTTTTCACACCGATTCAAGGTTCGAAATGCCATTATATCACATATTCAATGTTCATTCAAGCGTCTAAATTTTTGTTTCGACTGGTTTCGAACCCTCGGACCATCAGTTTTGAAACCGAGTTTCATAACTTGTGTTTTTACGTGTTAAGAACTATTCTGATCGTCTAGATAACCTTAAACCATGTTATTCGGAGTCCTTAATCTTCAAAATTATCATAAAATCTCGGATTTTGAATTTTGAATTATCCTAACTGTCGCCGATTCAGATTCAGGCGAAGTTAGGATTTATGCGAAGTTATTCGTAACTTCGCCTGAAGCTTAAGTTCGCCTGAGGCGAAGTTATCCGTAACTTCGTTGTGATGAGGCGAAGTTAACATTAACTTCGCCAATAACAATTTTACTTAGTGTTAATTAGACGAACTTAAAGCTGAAGCGAAGTTGTTCCCAACTTCGCCCCAACTTTAACTTCGCCTATACGGAGTTTATCACAACTTCGCTCATGGTAACAAAGCGAACTTGTGCTATGTCTTTATGTTGTTCTAACTTGGTTCGTTTGTTGCAGATATGGCTGCGGTAGCTGGTGCTGGAGGTGCAGGAGGAGACGATGGTGATAACCAACGTCAATTTTTCCCGGGTCACAATATGTACATCACCCTTGACCCGGAGGCGAGCGGTGTGGACGATTACCGCGAGATCATAACTTTCCTCCTACGCTCGAGGATTTTTCATGCCATCACAAACACTCTGCCGATATCTCTACCAAATATCGAAGACTTTTGGCAGACGGTAGAATATGATTGTCGTGTTGAGCCCCCGGTCATGCGAGCGACTGTGAACAATCAACATGTTCAGTTCAATTCTGAACAGATTCGGGTGGCATTACGGTTTGGAGAAGAGACGAGGGACGACCCAACTGAGTTCGTAGCTCCGTTTCGTGATGGAGCGTTTCTCCGAATGCGCTATTCTGGTCCATTAGGCGATACACAGCGACGGAAGGGTTTTCTGTTTGATCAGTGGCGCTTCCTTATGCACGTCATGATAGTTTGCATGTCAGGAAGGAAGGCGGGCACGGATGGTATGGGTGCGACCATGCAGTCTGCAATGACTGCACTGACTTACAATAAACGCTACAGTTTCAGTCAGATGGTCTTTTACGAGATAGACAGACAGAGGAGGGCGATGTCTCGGGAGCGGTTCATTATGTATCCACGTTTTATCCAGATGATATTGAACCATGTGGCTCCGAATCTACCTCAGAGACGCCCGATCAGATACGTGGAATCTGTGAGCAAATGTATCTTTGCTCAATGCCGCACTTCAAGTGCGAGGAGCAACCCTGAACGTCGTCCAAGGCATACTCCACTGTTTGGGTTTTTAATTAACCAAGAGTATGTTCCTGCTGGTGGGGACGAGTTCAGAGATCCTCAACCGCGACAGGCAAGAGCAACTCAAGCTCCACCTGCTGTGCCTGTTGTGTCGGCTGCAGAGGATATAGATCTTGACGCTGTCTTTGGAGGTCAAGGTTATTTTGATATGGATCAAGTTGAAGAGGTGCAGGTCTCTGCTGCACAAGGTTCGGGTGTGAGTGCTACTAGAGCAGCTACATCGATGGCTGACTCAGATCTGGATGAGATCATGAATGACGGGAGACGGTTGATGGTGTCTCGAGAGAGAACTTTTGGGAAGAGAAAGAGAACAGAGGATGATGATGAGTCAGAAGAGGAAGAAGATATACATAAGCTGATAAGAAGATCAAGACGGGAAAGGACAGGTGCTGGCATGGGAGCTGGAGAGACTTCAAGGATGGTACGTTTTGCTCCGGCCGCACTGTCTGGTATGTCTATCGTTCCTTCTTCTGTACAGGTTTCAAGTACAAGCGCTGCGGATGTTCCCGTGGTGGCTACATCATCTGCTGGCATTCCATCTACCACTACCATCCAGACGTCGACTCCGGAGATCGTGTCTCTACCACCTCCAACGCTTACTCAGTCGGTGGTAGCTGCACGATTTGTAGAGTCAACGGTCGTCACTACTGCAGGGTTATCAGGTATGGTACCACCTGCGGTTACGCCTGCTTCTGATGTCTCGCCTACGCCTATGTCAGACTCAGAGAGAATAGCTTCACTAGAGCGGATCGTGGCAGAGCAATCAAAGACTATTCAAAGCCTAGTGGAAGCAAATCAACTACAGTCATCCCTCCTGGTTGAGCATGGGAAAATTATAGATGCCATGAAGGAGTTCTTGGCATCTCAGGGGGAGATGAGCTGTAAGGGCGACGAGCTCAGGACGAAAAGAAGAAATGACCGAGACGACGATCCCAATGCATCGAAAGATGCAGGTGGTGAGCTGCCAAGAACTTCTCAAGCTCTTGGTACTTCCACAGCTGAGGGGGAGTCTGCCGACGCGGCTGGTGGTTCTGGTGGTGATGATGTGGTGTTGGTTGAGGATGACGTGATTGATGCGTTGAAGGAACTTGACGATGACATGTTCAGCGATGATGTGTTGTTTGATGAAGATGTGCTGCCGAGTGATGTGATTGAGAAGATCGGTGAGCAGATTGAGATTGAGAGTGAGATTGAGGAAGGAGAGATAGTAGTAGAAGACGTTGAACACGAGATCCCTGATGTTGAGAAAGCCGACATGGGTACTGAGATGGATGAGACTGAGTGGGAGGAGCAGCCTAGGTGGAAGGAAGGCTGTGCTCATTGGTTTATTAAGTCCAAGAAGCCTGCTGTTCCAGCCATGTTCAAAAAGAGTTATAACATCAAGGGCTATGCTGAGTCGAAGAAGGGAATTATCTGTTGGATATATGATGAACAGATAAAGTTGTTTGTGGTGAAGCGTTATGATGGTATTCAATACTTCAAAAGAACCCTGAGATCTCTCAATAAGTTGCCGGAATGTGAGGTGAAGGATTTGGCCAGGTTGGGCCTGATAAATAGAAGTGACGACAACATGGCAAGAGTGATTGGGAAGATCGTGTGGAAAGAAAGCATAAAAGAGAAGAAGTTTGAATTATTAAAGCCACAGAAGGGAAAGCTCGTGGAGGATACAGAAAGGGGAATGAGAGCAGATGGCAAGCCATAGATGGTGATGAAGTACAAACCGATCCGATGCATCAAGGAGGTTCCAATGAAGACTATGCCTCAAGATGTGTTGAAGAATCTAAAATGGTGGTACGTTGATTGCCAGACTGCTGAAGCCGTGATGGAAGACGAAGACGAACAAGAAGTGCGGAGGGTGTATGATCCGATGCATCTTGTTAACTTATCGAAAGCTGATCTGCAAGTGTTGAATGAAAAGAAGATATTCTATATTCCTGCTTGGAAGGGTGAAGCAAGGAAATATCAGCGAGTAGTCACGGTATGTGTTAGAGAAGGAGTGCACGCGTGAAGATACAGGATTACGAGACAAGAGCTGAAAGATCAAGATATGAAGCTACTGCCAAGGGGGAGTCTGTTGGTGCATATATGTCAGTAGTTCATATGTCTAATGTCTGTAATCGAGTCTGTAATATTGTTTATGTATTTGTTTTTTTAAAGCGAAGTTGTTGACAAGTTCGCTTAGGCGAACTTGTTAACCAAGCGAAGTTGTTGACAAGTTCGCCTAGGCAAACTTGTTGAACGAGCGAAGTTATGGACAACTTCGCCTGAGGCGAAGTTGTCGTGTATTTATATAGGGTACGGCTGATCGTTTTAGTGTTGGTTAGAGTTGGTTAATTTACGTGTAATTCAGTGAGTCAAGTGACGTGAGGTCGAGAGTCTGTAAGTATCACGGTTTGAGTTATTAATATAACGTGTGTTTGTTCGTATCGTATTCGTGTGTTCGTGAGCTTGAGTTCTACGTCCGTAACGATCTACATAGGGATTCCGCACCTGTGTATATCGGGATATCTCGTGTGATCCTTCCAGGGAACCTACATTCACGGGATTGTTAGTTACTGAGATAGCAGCTGTGTTATCAATGCAAATAGGTGTAAGTAAGAAATTCAGACCATAGTCGCGCAACTGTTGTTGAATCCAAAGAACCTGGGAGCAGCAGTTGGATGCTGCCATGTATTCTGCTTCACAGGTTGAAATTGCGACTGAAGTCTGCTTCTTGCATTGCCACGACACCAATCTGCCACCAAGAAACTGACATCCTCCAGTTGTTGACTTCCGACTCTGATTGCACCCTCCATAATCAGAATCTGTGTAAGCGACTAACTCCAAGTCTCCTCCTCTCAGGTACCACAACCCCAGCTTCGGTTTGCCCTTGAGATACCGCAAGATCCTCTTCACACCTTTCATGTGAGATTCTTTTGGGTTTGCCTGAAAACGAGCACAAAGACAAACAGCAAACATTATATCAGGCCTAGAAGCAGTTAAGTACATTAAAGAACCTATAATAGCCCGATACTGAGTTGGGTCCACATCTGCATCACCGTCTGACTCAGCACCCAATTTGTGATTGACGCAGATTGGAGTGTCGAATGGAGTGCTGTCCTCCATCTTGAAGCGTTTGAGCACATCATGGACATACTTGGTCTGATGAATGAACATCCCATCCTTCTTCTGATCAACCTGCAATCCTAAAAAGAAAGTTAGTTCACCCATAGCACTCATTTCAAACCTTTTCTTCATGACGGCCTCAAACTCCTGACACATGGAGACTTTAGACGCAGCAAAGATAATATCATCCACGTAGACTTGCACCAGCAGGAAGTCGCTTCCTTCTATCTTAACGAACAACGTGCTATCAATCTTCCCTCTTTCAAAACCATTTTCAAGCAAGTAGTCTGATAAAGTTGAGTACCAGGCACGAGGTGCCTGATGTAGTCCATACAATGCCTTGCTTAACTTGTACACGTGGTCTGGAAAGTCTGGGTTAGGAAAACCCGGAGGCTGCTCAACATATACAACCTCATCAACTTTCCCATTCAGAAACGCACTCTTCACATCCAACTGAAATACCTTCATCTTTTTATAAGCAGCGAACGCCAAAAACAATCTAATGGCTTCCAACCTTGCCACCGGAGCGAACACTTCATTATAATCAATACCCTCTTGTTGATTAAATCCTTTCACAACTAGCCTCGCCTTGTTTCTTATGATAATCCCTTTCTCGTCTCTCTTGCACTTAAACACCCATTTTGTGCCTATCGCATGCACATGCTTTGGTTTTTCAACCAAATCCCAAACTTCCATTTTCTTGAACTGAGCCAACTCTTCTTGCATGGCTTCGACCCACGAGCTGTCCTTGAGAGCCATTTGATAATTTTTCGGCTCAATCTGGCTGATAAAGCAGGTGTACAAGCATTCGTTGATTATCCCTGTCTCCTTAATGCTTGTGTAAACACAGGTGTGCTCATTCAAGCTACGTCTTGTTTGTACACCCGAGGACACATCACCAATCACATTCTCCAAAGGGTGATCTTTATGAATTCTCGTGGTCGGAACAGAACCGACATGCAAATTGTCTACCAAGTTAGAAGAGAGCTCGTCTATGGTTGTTTCATGCTGAGAGTGAAAATGATTGAAAAATTCTTCTTCAGTCGAGGTAGCAGGGGTATTGACAGCATTTGATGAGGAAGGTTGACATTTATCGATCAGCTGTCTTTGCAATAGATTCTCTTCCTCATCAAGGATCATCTTCGTAGCAATTCTCTCTTCTTCTTCAGAAATATCCAAATACGGTATGTTAAAAGACTTAAAAAGTTTAACATAGTCGAAAAACTCCGCAGGTCCGTTGCTTGGTTTTGGCGGTTGGTAGCTTGTGATATCGGTGTTACACACCACCTCAACCTTGCTGGTCGATGTATTGAAGACATGTCTGTTGGGAGTCCCAACAACATAACCGACTAAGATTCCTTCATCGACTACTTCACCAAATTTAGAATTTGTCTTCAAAATCGAACAAGGGGACCCGAATGGTTCAAGACCACTCAAGTTGGGCTTTCTCCCATGCATAAGCTCATAACACGTTTTACCAAGTCTTTTAACAGTTAAGACTCTATTCAGAACATAACAAGCTGTAGCAACAGCTTCAGCCCAAAACACCACAGGAAGCTTCGAATCAGCCAGCATAGTTCTGGCTCCTTCAATTAACGTTCTGTTCTTCCTTTCAGCCACTCCATTCTGTTGCGGTGTATACGGAGCGCTGTATTGGTGTTCAATCCCTCTCTGAAGACAGAAGATCTCCATCTCAAAATTCTTGAACTCCGTTCCATTGTCACTCCTGATGAACTTAACCCTTTTATCCATAACGTTCTCAACTTTGGTAATCAAATTCTTCACCATCTGAGCTGTTTCGTCTTTTGATTTCAGGAAATACACCCACGAATATCGTGAGTAGTCATCAGTGATCACCAAGCAATAAGAAGTTCCTCCAAGACTTTTTGCATTCACAGGACCGAAGAGATCCATGTGAAGCAACTCCAGAGTACTGGCAATTGAATTGACTTTCTTGGTGAGATGGGATTTCTTGTGCTGCTTTCCCTTCTTGCACGCTATACATTTATCTTCAAAATTGAAATTTTTCAAGGGAACGCCCAGCACAAGCCCATTCCTGACAATGTGGTTCATCTTCCGAAGATGAATGTGCCCCATTCTCCTATGCCACAATTCGGACTCTGTTTCACTTGCTTTTGTCATAAGGCATGATTCTGCCGTGGCCATTTCAGTTGATCTCATATCCATAATGTACGTATTTCTTTCACGTGGAGCCTTCATCAAAATCCACTCCTTTGGTATCTGAAAACCAGGTTTCAACACGATCGCCTCATTCTTTGTAAAGTGAACGGTGTACTTCTTATCACAGATTTGCGACACACTCAGCAGATTGTGCTTCAATTCTTCTACAAAGTTAACCTTCTCCAAAGTCATCTTTCCGTTTGACACCGTTCCCATTCCAGTAATCTTGCCACCACTTTCACCGGCAAAGCTTACTCTCCCTCCTTGAACAGGTTTCAAATCGTGTAACAAGTATTTGTTACCCGTCATGTGCCGGGAACAGCCGCTATCTACAACCCAACGATTGTTGGCAGCCCTGTTCAACTGTTCCTGCACAATAAAGCAAAAGATTAGAATTTAGGGACCCAAGACCAATTGGTCTTGGATCTAAACATCCCAAACTTTGGCTTTCCAAAGTTAGTGTCTCGATAATTCCTGTAAGTCCTATTAGGATAACTCCTTGAAGATTGATAGTAAGGCCTTCCAAACCTTTGTGAATTGAAAGAATTATAGCTGGTGGTTTGGTTATTAGCAGTGTTAAACTGAGATTTGTTTTTATGAAAACCTGAATTAGTCACATTTTTGAATTTTGAATGGTTTTCATTTTTAGCAGTATGATAATTACCATTAGGCTTATTCTCAGTTTTAGTAGGTCTTACTCCTCTGAATCGCTGCTTCAGAGGGCAATCTGCAACTAGGTGCCCTAATTGATTACACCTAAAACAACACCTATGCTCAACCTTTTTATCAACCGGTGTTTTAGATGTCGAGGCTATATTACCGCCCGTTCGTCTCACATATGGTGGGACGTACGGGTTTAGTGGAGTACTCCTTTTATTTGTTTTATCTTTTTCTCCACTCTTGGGTAACACAACCTCCTCTTTTGCCTTACCAGACTCGGATGACTTATCCGAAACTGACGAGACTGGACTTTGATCAGAAATTTCAACACTAGAAACAGGCGAACTTGTTTCGCCTCTACTAACATTTGGTTCTTTAACAGTTACTTTAATTGGCACTGTCTGAGCAACCTCAAAGTCAACAGATTTCTGAACACTAGGGTTAAAAGTGTAATTGTGATTGTACGGTGGTGGAACCTCATGATAACCGATTCCTCCCCTCTTGACAGAGGAACCTTGATTACTAACAAGGTGATCAAGTATAGCAGAGGAATTTCTGAACTGCTCCAGTTTTCGATTCAGTTCCACCACTTTCACCTGGTGGTCAGCAATCTGTTTTTCTCTCTCAGCAATTAGTTTGGTCTTTTCTTCCAAAACTTCATAACTTAAATCAATCACTTCAATTTTTTCAGCAAGTTTTGTTTTTAGACTTTTAACATCTTTTTCACAAGCTTTTATTTTGACTTTATAACTATTTTCTCTTGCTTTTGTAAAATGATGGTCTTCTTTTAAGGTTTTAAATTCAGCATCCAACCTAACATACTGATCGGTTATAGTTGCTAATTGCTCAGACAAGTTTTCACATTTTGAACATGTAGGTTTAGAACATACCTCGGAGAGCTGGTCATTGACATCTGCCATAAGAGCTTTTTCTTCTTTGGTAACCTTCTTACTTTCTTCAGTGTCAACCTTCGCCAGATTTGCCTGCTCAAAAGTTTCTGTAGAATGCATGTTCCAGTTGTATTCTCCATCTCCTCTGGAAATCATGGCACTATAATCTTTAGAACCTCCACTTTGTTGTGTAGACCTGCCCTGACTTCGTTCCACACGCTCATTCCTGCATTCCTTTGCAAAGTGACCGTTTTGTTGACAATTGTAGCACCTTACCTTTGACTTGTCGAACCCTGGTCTTCCTCCGACAAACTTTCTACCAGTCTTATTCATAAACCTTTTCACCCTCCTCACAATCATGGCCATCTGCCATTGTAGATCCATTTCTTCCATATCGTCAGCATCAATCTGATCGTAATCTTCATCCAACATAGCTGGATCAACAATCTTCCCTTGAATATAGTTCTCATAGGAAGCAATAAAAGAAGCATAGAGACCAAACTGCTCTTCAGCAGACTTGACACTCATAGGCATCTTGGAGTAGTTGTTGCTGGGAACACTTGAAGAGCAACTACTCTTGCTTACCTGGGATTGAGAACCACTCGATCCAGCTGCTACATAGCAAACATCACCATTTGTGTTGACTGACACATGACCCTCATGTGATGAGTTTGCGCCCGACTCTCCCTTCGAGTAGTAGGCAGCCGATTCAGTCTTCGATCCTGAGCTAGTGTTGACTTTAGCTCCATACATACCTGGATCTTGAACCTGATCCATAGGTGTCTCTTTTCTGACCATGTTAAGCTCAAAGGTTCTGAGCTTGTTGACTGCCGTTTCTAGATCATATGTGGGAAAGTCTTTGTCTTCCCTCATCAGCACAGTGTACATCCCATTTTGGTGGGAGAGCATCTAGAAGCTTCTCAACTATTTCTTCTTCTCGGTAGGAAATGGAATAGTTGCTCAATTCAGTCATCAGATGGTAGTATCGAGTGATAATATCATCTAAAGATTCATTCTTCAAATACTTGAAGACTGAAAACTGGGTTTTGAGCAATTTTATTTTTGAAGCCCGGATTCCTACATTCCCTTCAAATCTGCTCTCAAGAGCTTCCCAAAGCTCTCTTGCTGATGTGTACTTTCTAAACGTATGAAGGATCTCTTGTGGAAGAGCCATAGTAATAGCAGCATGAGCCTTGCTCTCAGCCTCATACATCTTTTTCTCTTCTTCTTCCATTTTACTATACTTCTTGATTTGGTCACGACCTTCATACTCCATAATTGGTGGAATATAACCATCCTGGATGCATACCCACATCTTCGCATCCTGGTATTTGACGTACTGTATGAACCGATCCTTCCATGCAACGAAATCGGTTCCCTTCAGCAATCTTGGGGCCTTAGTAGCTGACCCTGCTTCAACTTCCATCTTCACTAACTCAGAGATGTTGATCGACGACATCTTTCCCGAAAAGTAAGAAACCTGAAAAGTTAATTTTTTTTTAAAGTACTGTAGGCGAAGTTACGGATAACTTCGCTTGAAGTAGGCGAAGTTGTAGAGAACTTCGCTGAAGAACTTCGCTGATAACACTGCTGATTAACTTCGCTGATTCTTAACTTCGCTTGAGGTAAGCGAACTTAAGAGGTAGGCGAAGTTGTAGAGAACTTCGCTTGAGTTAGGCGAACTTGAGAAGGTAGGCGAAGTTGTGGATAACTTCGCTTAACCTTATATCTTCGCCGAAACCCTACGCACAGTGACGGCAACTTCGCCTGATGAACACGGAAGATTTGCAGATCTGTAAATCGGATTTTAACGAGGTTTTTGACGGTGTAAAGGCTTGAACACGATGGTAGGAGGTAAGAATGATCAAAAACACAGAAAACACGTCCCGCGAATAGTCGAAACGGGACGATTTCTACACCCGCGTGAATATCCAGAACCACACAATCGAGCAAATGCTCTGATACCAATTGTAGGTTCCCTGGACGGATCACACGAGATATCGCAGTCTACTCAGGTGCAGAATCCCTGCGTAGATCGTTACGAGTGTAGAAAGCAAATCAAACAAACACGATACGATAAACGAACACGTTATATTGATAACCGAACACGTGATACGATATCACTATTACAGACTCACGTTACCGAACAAACTCGTTAACCAAAACTGCTAACAACTATCAACTCGATTAACCACTATCAAACCGTAACATCTAATATAAATACACGACAACTTCGCCTGATATGTTCAGGCGAAGTTGTCCATAACTTCGCTTGTTCAACAAGTTCGCCTAGGCGAACTTGTTAACAAGTTCGCTAAAACAAAAACATAAATAACATTACAGACTCGATTACAGACACTAGACTATGAACTACTGACATTTATGCACCAACACCATGTTAACTGGATCAAAATTTTCAACAACGTAACGCGCCATTGTAAGACCCCGAATCCCGGGAATCCTACAGTTGGTAATCACGTCCACAAATTCACAAAATTTTAAAACCAATCGATTCGTTTTATTTAAAACAAGTTCAGAGTAAATAACAGCGGAAAAAGTGTAAGTATTTAAATATCCCAAACACGGGTACAGGTGTCCAAAATCAAATGTAAATAAATATTTGTTTTATTTGAATTCCTCGACCAGAAATGCCTACAACCTCCCGAGTAGCATCCAGCACGTCCAAGCGGTAGCATCCACTTCTTAACCTGAAAGTCAATCTAACATACACACAAAGTCAGCTTGAGCTGAGTGAGTTCAAGTTTTCATAAACGACATTCATTAAAAATTTAAATTCCATAAGTATGAAATGTAGTGGAAAATCATGAGACCATAAAATCATAAATAGCCTTTCTCAACCAAATCATAAGTGAATAAAACATTAAACATCTTTTCACACAGCACGGGCCTCCTCACCCCGGGTCTTCCCCGAGTAATATATTTGACCCGGCCACGGTTTAACAAAACCGTTAAAATCATGCAACACGAGCCTCCTCACCCCGGGTCATCCCCAAGTAATATATTTGACTCGGTCACAGTTTAATAAAACAAAATCACGCAACACGAGCCTCCTCACCCCGGGTCATCCCCAAGTAATATATTTGACTCGGTCACAGTTTAATAAAACAAAATCACGTAACACGAGCCTCCTCACCCCGGGTCATCCCCAAGTAATATATTTGACTCGGTCGCGGTTTAACATCCAAACACGTGATACGGCCCTCCTCACCCCGGGTCTTCCCCAAGTAATATATTTGACCCGACCACGGTTCATACATCCAAGCACGTGATATGGGCCTCCTCACCCCGGGTCTTCCCCAAGTAATATATTTGACCCGATCACGGCTCAACATCAACGGGCCTCTTCACCACGGGATTTTAAAACCCATGTAATATATTTGACCCGCCAAAATGATGGTCACGTCACACGGGCCTCTCCCCCACGGGTACAACCCGAGTAATATGTTTGACCCGACCATGAATCACCATGCACACACACATCAATAAGCCTACATACATCATTCTTAGTCACGAGGAGCTAAATATCATTACACAATCGTAGGCTATAAGGTAACACATCCTCATACGTACATACATACTCCATATATACATACATATATATTCCTACATAAATATATATATATATATATATATATATATATATATATCATCCCATACGGGAACTAAGTAGATAGGTCTACTCATATTCAATTACTACAAAGTCTGCTAACGTCCTCGAGTCTAGACTATCAATAGTGTATGTAATCTTAAGGACACAAGACCATGAACGAGTCTAAAATATCCTAAGGCATATAAAATAATTCAAATATAGCTTTCAAAATGCACCATCACGAGTGAGACCATGTAAAACTATTCAAATCATTATAACGAGTAAAATCGTTTAAAATTGTATTTCGGTGTGTATGCTAGCCCAAAACGTAAAAGGAGTAAAAAAGGCATCATGAACTCACTTGAATCAACCGAACACCTGCAATGAGCTAGGAAATCCCTAAGTGCACAATCACAAGCAAGGGCCTGTAAATTATACACAACGCGTTACTAAACTAGACTGTAAGAACACTCTAGCCTAATGGGCCGTTCAAGTCCAACACTTTGGCCCAAGGCCCAACACTTTGGCCCAAGGCCCAACCACTTGGCCCAAGGCCCAATACTTTGGCCCAAGGCCCAACCACTTGGCCCAAGGCCCAATACTTTGGCCCAAGGCCCAACAACTTGGCCCAAGGCCCAACAATAATCAAATCCGGTCGAATGCGCGCGAAATAAACCTTAAAACCATTTGTTAAATGAATCAGCCCCGAATGGACCAAATTCCATTTTAAATATTTTCATTCATCAAGATTATGTCACCCGAGTTGATAGGGTTGACGGTTCTTTTTTACAACTCTTACTTTAACGTTTAAATGAAAATTTGCGCACCGCCGACTCGATTGACGAAGCACTAACCCCAACAGCCCCGTGCATCAAAAATATAATTTTCCCACAGCCCTTAAACCCCCCTAGGGCTGTACAAACTGATTCGGTCGGTCATCCGATCGTTTAAACGCATCAAATTCAATAATTGCCAATCCTACACCCGATAAACCCTAGTTTTCGAACTAAAATCGATTGACCGACCTAAACACCTCCATTGGCCATGAAATTTTAGTATATTGTAAGTGACATACCTAAGAATATGACGGAGTACGAAATTCAATTATAACAGCCCCGAAAGATGCGAGAAAGGGCAGCCACCGGTTAAGCCTAAAACGAACTTATCGATCAATACGAATATAACATGCAGATTTTAGCATGCAAAGATGTATTTTATTACCAAGGAAAACCATGGAATTAAATTATTAAATTTTTACCAGTGTTGCATAAATATCTTAAGTTTATGAAAATATTTTTATTATATTTTTCTAGTGGACAAAAAAATCATAAAAATTCTTCTAACACAGAAAGGTATGTGCAGCTATTTCAGCTGCGCAACAAAATGGTTTTATTTTATAAAATTCATTACCCAGCTAAATTAAACGGTTCCTATTGGGTTTGGTTCCTAACTCAAAATATTAACTTCCAGAAGTGGAACCAACCAATTTAGACTTGTCGAAAAAAGGTTATGATGTCGGGAAGACGGACCAGAATACGTCATCCCGCATCAGGTTTGACACTCGATTTTATAAAATCATAAAAAGTATTCAAATCTCGTCCAAAAATTACGTATTATACCTTTCTGGAAACTAGACTCAAATTAGAACATCATGGAATCAAGAATCGATCAAAAACAGTGGATTAACATCACGTTACAGACCCTACAATAAACATATACGAATCTGTCAGCAAGCTGTTATCATCAAAACTCAATCTTAACGACCAATAAGCGCGTTAATGTGATCAATTAAGGTGTAACAGACATGGGGAATCATAAAACCGACCTTGAATTGAAGTTTCCACGGCTGAAACTTGGCTGGGTAGAAGAAAAACTAGCAGGGAGGGGGGGTCCAGGTCCGACGGCTGCAAATAGGTTTAGGGTTTGAGTTTTCTTTTGTTTTATGATATAAAATAGTTACATCCAAGTCCCTCCAAATTGAAGTATGTAGCAACTTGGGTGGAAAGTTAAGTGAGAACGTTTACGAGGTTTGCAAGGAGCTCCCGGGAGAATGCCGGGTCAAGCCCGAAAGGTGTACATAACACTACAAGATTAAACATTTTGTCGGAAATTAACGGGCGTTACAGCCATTGACAAAGGAATGCCGTCCACTCTAAACCTTAGTAGACCACCGAATCCCATAGCTTTGACAACTTTTTTTTATTTTACCTCAGTATCTTTACACATCTTGCGAGCTGCAGCGGGCACGAGCGTGTGTACAGCGGCACCCGTTATCGGCTTTTCAGACCCTTTTGGACTTATTTGCAACATTCTCCTGCTCCCTCTTCCTTTTCTTAGAATCTTCGGCACTCTTATCTGCTATTTAAAATACATTACATTAATAACCGCCCTTCCTTTTTCAGTTTGGTTTTTAGAATGAATACCTATCCGTTTATTACTTGACGACTCAACGCGAATAACGCTTTCTTGCCCCATCTCACATGATGTCCCTTCTCCCCTCTACCGTTTTCTAGAAGTATAGCTGTCACCAGTTTCTTACATTCACAAAACATTTTTAAAATACATTGCATTAAAATACAGAACCAACTTTTTTACATTAAATATTAACAAATTTAAACAAATGACTACCTTTCGGTTTTTTACTAGACGAATCATCAATTTGGATCACCTTCTGACCCTTTGTGCGTCCTGCCACGTACGTAACAGTTTGGGTTACCTTAATAAATGCTATCAAAACACTTCAAAACTTGAATACACAAAAAACATACCTCTCGACGTCAAGGGGATTTCCATGTTGTCAACATCAATGGGGTCGTCGGACGTGTTCCTAAATGACCCCAAGGCAAACCGCGCAATCCGGGCGCTCTTCCTCCCTACATAAAAACGAATTTTGATAAACCTAAAAAACAGTGACTTTTGATAACCCTAAAAAACACAGAAAATCTCCACATAGTACATACCGGCCAGTTGACATTTTCAAAGTCTTCAAACAAACCTCCCCCCCTGCAGAATAGACCATGAAACCAAATACACTATAAAACAAACCTTTCCAAAAAACCAACCCTAATAAAACACTATTATAGACCATTAAACCAACATCACTGTTAAACAAAACAACCCCAAAATCTATAACACAAAAACACTATTAAACATTATTAAATCAACATCAACAAAACAATATAACACAAAACACTATTAACATCAAACCAACATCAACAAAACATTACTTCACTTTTCAATCGGTGTTTATCGCCTTCACTATTTTTGTTTACAAATCCCCAAATCTATTAAACAAAACCACGAATAACAAAAAACTATTATCGCCTACAAAACTAACAAAACATACCTTCAATCGTTGTTTATAACCTTCAATCGGTGTTTAAAACCTTCAAATCGGTGAGTCGCCTAGAATATCAAACGCTATTTTGTTCAAAAGATTTATGGTGGGAAACGTGAAGAAGAAAACGATGGGGGTCACTTTTTGTATGATGTGATTGCACGGCTGTAAGGCCCCGAACCCGGTAGCCTTACTTTAGCGTCGGATTTACTCATAAACACAGTTCTTACAAATCAGAGTTCATTAAAACTTTTCGCGGAATATAAAACATCAATCATTTGTTACAAAACATTAAATCTTTTCTTCTTTCATCAGATGCCAGCCGTTCAATCCATGCCATGTGCCATCCTCATGCAAACTCTATAATCAGCTCACCTGCGTGCATACTAAAAGTCAGCTACGCTGTGTGAGTTCTAGTTAATCGAACGCCATACAATACATACACATACATACATATCCGTAGATACATATCCATACTTCACTAGTTACCCTTCTGTTCCACATACATACTTGCTACCATACATACATACATATCTACAATCACTAACCTCAGTAAACCGAGAGTACGTTCATAGTCCACCGTCTATACCTGTACTCAAGGTCGTGAACACGTACAAGGTTCGCAGTCCTTACCTATGTTCACCATTTATGGTACGTACAAGGATCGCGGTCCTTCCCTATACCATAGTACATCCACAACACGTACAAGGTTCGCAGTCCTTCCCTATGTTGCAACCTAATTCATAGCACGTACGAGGTTCGCAGTCCTCCCCTATGCTACAAAATCAGCACGTATAAGGTTCACAGTCCTTTCCTATGCTGAAATACATCCACAACACGTACAAGGTTCGCAGTCCTTCCCTATGTTGCAACCTAATTCATAGCACGTACGAGGTTCGCAGTCCTCCCCTATGCTACAAATACAGCACGTATAAGGTTCACAGTCCTTTCCTATGCTGACGCCTATCTACATTACGCATAAGGTTCGCAGTCCTTATCTACGTTTACATATATCATCTACTTCACGTATAAGGCTCGCAGTCCTTAACTACGCCATCACCAGCCGAGTCTATGTCCGACAGAAGCTAGAGGGATTTGCCATCCTAACTTACTATGTCGAACGTAGAACTCACATGCCATTCGTGTACCTATATACACATACTTACATTATAACATAAGAACACTCTAGGCATTCTTTACCTCATTCATTTAACAACCATACCCCTTGTCGTTACGTGCAATATCCGAAGATCGTTCACGCCCCGACAAGTATTCATTTGAAATATTCATACATCTTTGATATATAATATTCGTACCTTTATTTTTAACCTGACAGTACGCGCAATATCCGAAGATCGTTTGCGTACCGACAAACAATCATTCATATCTATCACACATATCACATATGACATACACTTATCACTTAGGATAAATGTATTAACAACACATCGAGTATGCACACAGCCCCGAAAACATAACAAGGAATGGGGCTAGAAACTCACCTGAACACGGTTACGTTCACCGTTAATCGTAATCCCTTTCTTCAGCTGTGCACGGCTGACTGTATAACAAGTACACGTATCAAACAACTATCACTACTCATATCATCTTTCCAGTCTTAACTACTACCCACAACGAACGGGGGTCCGGGGGCAGCGCCCCTGGCAGCGGGGTCTAGGGGCGGCAGCCCCTAGCAGGGTCCAAGGGGCAGCTGGGGTCGAGCTGCCAGGTCAGCTTGGAAAAATTTTATTTCCATTAACTGTCTTAACACATTTTTCATTAGATTTTTAATTTATTTTCTAAACGAACTTGACTTTAGGCGAAGTTAACCATCGGGCGAACTTAGCTCTAGGCGAAGTTAACCTTAGGCGAACTTAGCTTTACAGCGAAGTTGCCATCAGGCGAACTTGGCTTCAGGCGAAGTTGTCATCAGGCGAACTTGGCCTCAGGCGAAGTTACCAGTTAGGCGAACTTAACTTTACAGCGAAGTTGCCATCAGGCGAACTTAGCTTGCAGGCGAAGTTCATCAGGCGAACTTAGCTTGCAGGCGAAGTTCATCGCTTTGAAGGCGAAGTTGCCCAGTTGCAGGCGAAGTTGTCCAGATCAGCCGCTGTTCGGTTTCTGTCCAGCATTTTGAGCGATTTTAACACCCTTGCTATGGTTCAATATCACACACTACGCTTCCCGACCATTTTCGGTCGCTTATACACTAAAAAGCTTGGATCTTTAAACTTCAAAGATCAAGAATCATACCTTTTTGAGCTTGTTTGGATCTCGTTTAAGTTGTTAACACACTAATCGCTCTCTCTCTCGGATCTGCCCGTTCCTCTCCTCGGCCCGGCGGCGGTGTAGATGGTGTGTGTGTTTTTGGAGTGTGTGTGTAGAAAGTAAGGAAATGAAGATATTTTTGGGTTTAGGGGATATTTATATCCCTGAAATCCCATGGACCTAAGGCCCATTCTCATTTAACCTGTCTCCATTAATCCAATACTAGCCCGACTCATACCAACTCCTACTCTATTATTTATTTCCTGACAACCCGAGTAAACTTTCTCTCTATTAGTAAGTAATATAATTAATATCACTTTGAAATTTCGGGATGTTACAACGGCGGCGGGGGGGGGGGGGGGGGGGGGGGGGGAGGGTGGGCTTCCAAGTGTACTGGTGAGAGGGTCTGGTGAGAGAAAGCATATATTTAAGCAATCTACCCAAACTGCCCCCTATGTACTTATAAACATTTTAATAATACTTATAACATATGTTACCCACCAGATTGAATCTGTGCCATCCATCAAAATAATCAACGGCCAGAATAGGGTTTCTAGGGTTTTCTCCACTAAAGGGGGTTTTCAAATTAATCAAGCCCTATATATATATATATATATATGCGCAAAGTATAAAATGAAAACCCACTTGAGTTGTGAAAACCCTATGTAACATTGTTTTTTTTGTTACATGTAATATATGTTGTTATATTTAATACAAAACATCGAAAACTAAAAAAAAAAATGTTTTAATATTTTTTTTACATTTTTTAACTAATTTTTATATATGTTTTCAGGAGAAAGAAAATGTAAATTAACTTTTACATTTTTTATTAACTTTAATTGTGGACCACAAAATTTAATCTTTAATTAAAAACATGTGGTTGAGAATGATTTTTTAGAGTTTTCACAACTCATGTGGGTTTTTATTCTAACATATATATATAGATAGATAGATAGATAAAGGATAAAATACAATAATCCTTTATCGTACATTACGTATGCGACACTTCTAACCGTTACTTTTCAAAAACCGAAAATCACAATCACACTAATCCTTTCGCCGGCAAACTCAGCTCCATTTCCGAACAAACCCGCACCCAATCCTTATGCGAGCTCCGCCTCATCTCCAAAAACGACCCCGAAAGCCACCCTTTAATCGCCGTGTAAGACCCGAATCCCGGGAATCCTACAGTTGGTAATCATACCCAAAATTCACAAAAATTTAAAACCCTAATCAATTCACTTTATTTCAAAACCAGTTCAGAGTATAAAATCAGCGGAAATCATAAGTGTCAAAAACAAATTCCTAAAAACCGGGAAGTATGCCTAAAACCAATTTAAATGCGTTTAATAATAATTAAAGTAAACAGTCTTAATTATTAGTTTCCCCGACTAGATATGCCTTTAACCGACCAAGTAGTCTCGAGCACGTCCAAGCGGCAAGCATCCTCCTCCTAAATTGAAAATCAATCTAACATACACACAAAGTCAGCTTAAGCTGAGTGAGTTCAAGTTTTATAAGTAACATCCATAAATCAGATTTATTTAATAAATATAAAAATATTTGGAGAAAATCATAAGTAATTAGATAAATACTTTTCTCTTGGTCAAACACGCAACACGGGCCTCCTCACCCCGGGTCTTCCCCGAGTAATATATTTGACCCGGCCGCGGTTTAACAAAAACCAACAAAATCATGCAACATGATCCTCCTCACCCCAGGTCATCCCCAAGTAATATATTTGACTTGGTCACAGTTTAATAAAACAAAAATCACGCAACACGAGCCTCCTCACCCCGGGTCTTCCCTAAGTAATATATTTGACTCGGTCACGGTTTAACAAACCTAAACACGTGATACGGGCCTCCTCACCTCGGGTCTTCCCCAAGTAATATATTTGACCCAACCACGGTTTAGCAGAATGGCGGGCCTCCTCACCCCGGGTCTTCCTCGAGTAATATATTTGACCCGCCGGGACATAAACATGCAACACGGGCCTCCTCACCTCAGGTCTTCCACAAGTAATATATTTGACCCGGTCGTAGTTTACCAACACATACACATTCACATACACACTTACAAACATCTAATTCAAATATTCAACCAAACGATATCATCACATACAATCCATAAATATTGGATAATCTAGGAATTAATACTAGGCCTAATAGCAAACTCGAGCCTAGACCACAAGTAATATGTATAACCTTAAAAAATATACAACCACAACGAGTTTAAAATATCCTAAGGCATAGAATATAATTCAAACATAGATTCATAAATGCACAAACACGAATAAGGCCATGTAATACCATCCAAATAATTTAAACGAGTAAAATCGGGTAAAATTATAATACGGTGTGTATGCTAGCCCAAAACGTAAAAAGATTAAAAGGGGCATCATGAACTCACCTGACATGAAGCACACAATCACAACGAGCTAGAGAACCCTTAAGTATGGACAACTCAAATGCCTGTCGGATTACGAACAGTAATTACTAATGGTACCGAATCGACTCGTTTATCCTACGAGGCGTTCTAACATGGTTTGATCTACCTAACGCCTCGACCTCGCCAAATTCATTTACAACATCCCCTTGGCCTTGCATTAACCAAAACCACCCTTAGATAATCCAGAGAATAAAGAATTCCCAAATTACCCCCGGAAGTGCTAGGTGAGACGAATATGTGCGTTTATGAGTTGTTTAGGCACTTAACATCCAACTCAGCCCCGTGTGGACCAAATTTGATAAAATCACAGCCTACTAGCCCACACGACACTACACGAGATGGATGGGTCGGTAACTCGCAAGCACAACGCACCAACTATCAAATAAACGCGAATTTGCGTTGTACCAACCCGTTTGAGTAACCGACAATCAATTCAGCCCCAACACTTAAAAATATAATTTTCCAACAGCCCGTATATCAAACCGAAGCTACCCGAACTGAATTGGTTGTTAATTCATTCAAACTTCGCGTTAAACGCAACAATTCACTAATCTAGATAACCGAATACTAGTTTTCAATCTATCACTAGTTGACCAATAAAACGAAAACCATAGCTCACGATATTAAAGTGTGCTACACTAGACATACCTAAGAAGATTATGGAGCAAGAACCTCAATCAAAACATCCCCGAAAGTGTTCAACAGGACAGCCACCGGTTAAGCCTAAAACAAAAGTATCGATCAATAACTAGTATAACATATGTAGATTTTAGCATGCTATTACATAGTAAAACCATAGAAATAAATTATGAAATTTTTTACCCGAGTTTAATAAATGTATTAGGCTTTTAAAAATTTTTTTGTTATATTTTTCCAATGCACACAAAAATCATTAAAATTCCTCCAACACAGAAGGGTACATGCAGCTATTTCAGTGTGCAGCAAAAGTGTTTTATTTGTTTGATAATCATTGCCAAATCAAATTAAGCGATTCCAATTGGGTTGAAATAATAACTCAAAATTTGAACTTTTAGAAGTGGAATCAACAAATTAGACTTGTCAAAAAGGAGTTATGATGTCAGGAAGACAGACCAGAATCCGTCACCCCAGATAAGCTTTGACACACGATCTTATAAAATCATAAAAACCATTCAAATATCGTCCAAAACTTACATATTATACCTTTCTGGAAAATAGACTCAAAGTAGAACATCATGGAATCAAGAATCGATCAAAATCAATCAATTTTCATCGAGTTACAGACCAAACAATAAACGAGTACGAATCTGTCAGAAACTGTTTTAATCAAAACTCAAACCCTAACATGAGTTTGAGAACTCTAGGGTTCAATAAAAGGTTTAATGGTGAAAAACACAATCCTTGATGCAATACTAACCTTGAATTAGTTGGGAGAAAGCTTTATAATGGCTGGAATGAAGAAAAAAATGTGATGGAAGGGCAGCTTGAAGAATCCCGATCGCAAGTAAGAAAAGGGCGGTCGAGGCAATTTAGGTTTTAAGAAAGATACATTTTGGTCCCTCTAATTTGCAATATGATTTAACTTGTTTCCAAATGTAAATAAAATAACTTTTAGAATGAACACAAGAGACCCCTAAACTTAAAAGATCAAAACCTGTGTAACATACGACTCAACAACGTGCATGCCGTTAAACAAAAATTAGCCGGTGCTACATGTTAATCTAATTCTTTAAGTTATAAGAGCTGATGTCTATTGCAAGAAGGTGGATAAATGGACTTTTAAAACATATTACAAGGCACTAATTTAGAAAGATGAAACCACGGCTTTTAAACAAACATTTATGAACGATCGAGCCGATTAATGAAATTTACGGGCGTTATACGCTGACGCCGGCACCATTCTGCTCACTGGTGCCATCAAAAATTGAAATTGAAGCCAATTGATTGGTTAATCTTTGAAATCGATTCAATTAATCATCAATTTGAAGCTTAGGTAACGAACATTTTTAGGGTTATATAACTCAATTAGTTTGATATCGACCTGCAAATTAGTTTAATACCGATCGACGGTTGAATTATATTGATATGGGTGGATGCTCGATGAATCAATTGATGAATTTTGAAGAACAGGGATTTGGGGGATTGAAGAATAGATTTGGGGAGTATAGTTGGACGTTCTAGATGGAAATACCCTTTTGATAACTGGCGTATCTAGGCGTATAATTATATTTAAAAATTTAATCGCGTATAATTGTACGTTCTGGATACACGCGTATGTAATGTACGATAGTGTATTTTCGTACGTTAACCGCCCTATATATATATATATAGGGGATGGATCATGCGAGAAGTGATATTATAGCGAGAAGTGCGAGAAATGAATCTAAACCATTGATTGTGTTTAATCAATGGTCAATAATAGAAATGGCATTATCGTAAATAAAGACACATATTTATGACATATTTTTAATTAAAAAGGGCATACATGTCTTTTGTGGTGTTGGCCTAGTTAAACCAGATATTAATGTATTCGACGGTTATTTTTTCTAGCATAATCAATGCTCATAAGATGATTAATACTAGTTTAATACATATACATGATACAATAAAAACATACACCAACTTGTCTTAAGTGACTACACGACATTAGTTTTATCTACACTACATTAGATATTTCTACACTACATTAGTTATGAGTCTTATGACAACACAACATTTGAAAGTGTCCCTACACTATATTAAATATGTCCAAAATATATTAGTTATGACTACATAACATTTAAAAGTGTGCCTACACTACATTAGTTTTGCCTACACAACACTAGATATATCTACACTACATTAGTTATGACTATACGACACTTGAAAGTGTGCCTACACTACATTAGTTTTGCCTACACTATATTTGAAAGTGAGCCTACATTACATCAGTTTTGCCTACACTACATATGATGTCTACACCACATTAGTTATGACTATATAACACTTGAAATTGTGCCTACCCTATATTAGTTTTGCCTACAATGCATTTGATATATCTACACAACATTAGTTATAACTACACAACATTTGAAAGTAAGCCTACATTACATTAGTTTTCCAAGACTCTATATATGATATGTCTACACTACATTATTTATGACTATACAAAATTTGAAAGTGTGCATACACTAGATTATGTAACTTTATCTACATTACATAAGATAAGCCTACACTATATTAGTTGATTAAAAAAAACTTCACATTAGAGATCAAATAAAAAAAATTAATTAGCCATGTGTTAGAATAAAATGATTTTAGATCAAATGGATTTTAATTGTTCATATTTTAGATGAAATAATAATAATAATAATAATAATAATAATAATAAAAACAACAACTTATCATTTGTTAGTATCTTAACATTAATTAAACCATTAATGCGTATGGGTTACAAAACAAAACATTTTATATTTTACAAACATACCCTTTTATTTAAACAATAAGAAATTAAAAAAGAAATCATGTGATTGGTTATAATCTCTTCTCGCACTAAGAAACACTTCTGAAATGAACCAAATCCTATATATATATAGGGTTAGGTTAAAATAAAAACCCACTTGAGTTGTGAAAACTCTAGAAACTCATTCTCAACTACATTTTTTTAATTAGAGTTTGAATCTTATGGTGCACAATTAAAATTAATAAAAAATGTAAATATAAATACAATTTTTTCTCTCTCCTAAAAACATATATAAAAATTAGTAAAAAATTATTAAAAATAGCAAAATTTTTTTTTTTAATTTTTCGATGTTTTGTATTAAATGTAACAACATATATTACATGTGCAAAAAAAATAACAAAAAAAACGATGTTACATAGGGTTTTCACAACTCAAATGGATTTTCATTCTATACTTCCCCTATATATATATATATATATTTGTATGTATGTATATACGTATGCATGTATGCATGTATGTATGTATGTATGTATGTGTGAGGTTTAAGTTCAGGGGAGAAATGAGATTACTGCGAGAAATGAATATGGGCCACTAGTTTTATTTTAGGTTTTAAATGTTTAAAAATAAATGAAAAAAATGTAAATACAACAATAAATGCATTCTCTTTATTCAATTAATACAACTAATATAACCATAATAAATCCCTTTCTAATTGATATACCTAACTAATTTAACTATAAGAATTAAAAAAATAAAAACACTAATTTAGTTTTATATATAATTTATTTACCCCTTCTTCATTTATCCAACAAAAATACAATTTATTTCCACTCAATTTATTAGCATATATCAACAAGTAATTTTTAACAATAAATATCAAAACATAATATTTTTTTTTCAATTGATATACTTAGAAAATTTATTGTGATAAATAATAATATAAAAACTATCATACAAATGTGTCCATTAAATATAAACAGTAAATATACAACCTACACAAAATTATATAACCTACACTTGTTTTGAGCAATAAAAGCGTACAACATACAAAAAAGTATACAATTAACATATGTAATTCGACATCAATAATTATATAAACTAGACAAAGATACACATATCCTATACGTGTGTAGTTTATATATTTTTCTTGTGTAGGTTATATGCTTTCTTATTCTTAGAACAAATGTATGTTATATGTTTTTGTGTAGGTTATATATTTTTTTATTGACATTTAATGTTAACATATGTAAGATAGTTTTTTGTATTATTAATCACAATGTGGTTGATGGATATTGATATATTGAGTTGGAAGAAATTGGTTTTGTATAGAAAAAAAAAATTAATGTATGAATAAATTGTATTTGTGCAGGATAAAATTTTTGAGTGTAGGTTATATGTTTTTCGCGTGTAGGTTATACGTTTTCGTGTGCGTGTGTAGTTTATTGATGCTGAATTTTGTGTGTCGGTTATTTGTTTTTTGTGTGTAGGTTATATTTTTCTTATTCTTAGAACAAGTATAGGTTATATATTTTTGTGTAGGTTGTGTACTTTTTTGTTGATATTTAATACAAACACGTGTAAAATAGTTTTTTATACTATTCATTACAATGTAACTATGTGTTGATGGATATTAATATATTGAGTTACAAGAAATTGGTTTTGGATAAAAAGAAATTTTAATGTATGAATAAATTGTACTTGCGTAGGATAAAAATTCAAGAGAGAAAAGATAAGTTATAAAAATAAATGAATTCTTAATATTTTCCAATTATATTAATTTAATTAGTTATATTAATTGAATAAATAATTATATATTTATTACTTATATTAATTGAAGAGAGAGCATGGATCATACTTTCCTCATTTATCTTTAAGCATTTAAAATCTAAAATAAAACTAGTGGCACATATTCATTTCTCGCATTTCTCGCAGTAATCTCATTTCTCTTCTGAACCATCCCATACATACACACACACACACACATATATATATATATATATATATATATATATATATATATATATATATATATATATATACAGGGGACGGTTCAGTGGAGAAATGAAATTAGAGTGAGAAGTTGGAGAAGTGAATCCTGACCATTTGATATACTGATCAAAGGCCTACATTTATTGTGATAGTTTTGATAATTAATTATGCAGGTTTAAGATTTATTTTTTAATAAAAAGGGTACAATAATAATCTTGTGATACAATCAAAATATGAAACTAAGCTGGTTGTTTGAAAACTTGCTTGTTATAATCAAACCCTCATTGACTTTCCATCTTCCAAATCGACACAAGATTCGTAATATCAATTATGTTCAACCCTTTATCACGCGATATCTTTCAAATTAAGAGATAATCCATCAAATCCACAAAAGTATTCATGTGATTCTTACAAATCGTCTCAGTTTGTGAAAAGATATCATCTGTGCGAATGTGTGTAGGTCAGTATAGGCTAATTAAAAAGTCTAGTGACTTGTGTTTTCCAACCATGTATGCTACAGATGTTACCATATGGAGGTCAATGTGGGGTAATGGATGTGGTTAGTAAGTTAATGTCTAGTGTAGTGTAGTGTAGGGTATGCGTATGTAAAGTGTGTGGCATAAAAGTATAATGGCATGTTTCTCTACCAAGTATTGTATAAATATGAACTTGTGTATGTAAGTGTAGGGGCAGTTGATATTCTATAAATAACTGGATCATGTCTTGGTTATGTTGTCGAATCATGGCATGTTACGCAAAGCAAAAATAGGACATTATCGACTTAGTAATCGATCATGATTTAAGTTTTAAATTAACAAAAATATAGGATATAAAATAATTGTTATGATACTTTTAAAATTCAAAAAACCATTAATACTTATGAAATTTACTAATATGCCTATGCATTTAATTAAATGAGAAAAGAAAAAGAAAAAATCTGATTGATTCAAAGGATTTCTCCAACTTCTCACACTAATATGATTTCTCCATTGAACTCAACCATACACACACACACACATAGTAGATTTTATCCCCCGTATTACGGGGGTTGTTTTACATTATTCGTTTTTAATATATATATATATATATATATATAGGGGTGGGTTAAAATAAAAAGAGAGAGTTTTCTAAGAAGACTAGAAATAAATCATAACCATTAGATCATGTGAATCAATGGTTGAGATTTAAACTTATCAAAAACCGAAATAGTTTCCTAGAATTACTCTTTCACCATTATAACCGACATAGTTTCATAGAATTATTCTTTTGCCATAGGTTTTAATGCCAAATGTCAAAAATCTATTGGTTCTTACCATTCCTCGGAAACTTTTTATTCTTATTTGAACCCTTTTATATATATATATATATATATATTTGGATTTTAATTTTATTTATTGTAAGAAATTTAATAATTAATATATTTGAGGTTTGATGATAAAATGGTTTCACAAATAAATGATATGTTATAATCTGGTTTAAAAGCTATCTAGGTTTGGTGATACCCATTACCCAGTTTATTTTCTTTATTATAAAAAATATCTTTTTTAAATAAAATAGGATATTAATTTTTAGTATTATAAGATTTTCATATCAAATATTTGATGAGATTAATTTTTAATATAATGAGATGTTATAACTCATTTAAGAGCTATCTGAGTTTGGTGAGACCATTACTCGTGAATTCGGATCAAATACGTGAGAAGCCTTCATTTACAAATAAAGCAATCTGATGACTTGAGAGAATGGTTGTTTTACATTTTTCGTTTTTTAATATTTATTTTTTGGATTTTAATTTTCTTTATTGTAAAAAAGTTAATCATATACTTAGGGTTTGATGATGAAAGGGTTTAATAAATAAATGATATGTTATAACCCGTTTAAAAGCTATCTGGATTTGATGACCCATGACCCGCTTATGTTTTTTACTATAAAATTAATGTGTTTTAGGTTTATATAAATTTACTAGAATGCACATAATTAATGTGTTTTAGGTTTATATATGGAACAAAATGATATTGATAATGATGGTCGTTTGTTTACTTACATATACGTATATACACTACTTGCGTATGAATATACTAGCAATTGAACCCAACCTGCATATCAAAGCAAATTACTAACTCGTCCTTTCAATATGCTTTATATAGTCGTATAATATAGACTAGGTTAGATCCTGTGTTACGACGGACGAAAAATATATAAAACTTCACATATATGTGTGTGTGTGCGCGCGCATCCGCGCATGTGTTATATACATTTTAATGAATTGTAAACGTCAGATGATTTAACATTATTATTAGATGATTTAACATTATTATTATAAGGTATCACATTATTATTTTATTTAAAAGAACCTAACATATAAAGACAAATAGATAAAAATAACAATTTAAAATATAATTCTAAGTTATGCCACATATTTCTAACTTATACCATGAAACAAAAAAAAATGTTAGTTAAACTCATCATCTGTTGAAGTCATATGTTGTAAACTATGAAGCGTAAACATGTAAATGTTATAACATAAGTTGTGTGTTACAAAAACTATTTTTATTGAAATAATAAAACATTTAAGTACACAACATAAAAATGCTAAAAATATGAAAATAACAATGAAATATAATTATAATTTTTATTAACCGTGCGTTTAATAAAGAAACAATATAATCCAAACCTTGTGACTTAAACCATTATTTCAATACAAACATCCATACATCTAGTCCAAACATTCATACATAATTTCCCAAATCCAAATAAAAAATAATAAAGTCTCAAAATTTTAAAAATAACAATGAAAACAATTAATTGTCTTTATTATAACAATTATGATTTCAATAAATGATAATTATAACAATTTATTTTGAAACTTTCTTCAAGTTAGGAGTTTAGTGTTTAAATTAATGTTCAAATTAACATGTGAAAATTATATAAATGAAAAATTGATTAATTGAAAGCCTATGTGGACATTCTAGTTGAATGCCATGTAGAAACCTTGTATTGCTTTAATGGTATAGTAAGATTATTATATTTTCAAAAAGAAATCTAGAAGAGATTGAGATAGTATCAAGTAAATAGTTGTGAGAAAAAATTAATAATCTATTTTAAGTTGTAGATGTTGCATTGAATCATCATATACACTTGGTTATGTTTTTCTTTTCTATCTCAAATTAATATTGATTTTTAAATGATAACTAGATTTTATAACCCGCGCGTTGCGCGGATTTGTGTCCAGCTTTTGCACGGATTTGTGTCTAGCTTTTATAACCTGCGCATTGAGCGGGTTTGTGATTACCATGTAATTAGCCACAACTTCTAGCTAGGGTAATGCTAAACATAGTTGACTAAAAACACAAATTGCAGATGTAATATTGACTCTGTTGTTTCATGTTCTTACATATACCATTTCACCACCGACTCAAACCATCATCATCAAAATCGACCCAGGTCACCAAATTTCACCACCGACTCAAACCATAAATATCTAAAAATATAAACACTAATCAACACACAAATACTTGAGACTCATGTCTCCACTATGGTTGCAACATAGGTTTCCATGCCAAATAGCGAAACATCATCATAGCCTAAAAACAACATAAAACACCAGCATATAGGCTCAGATTCGTACACAATTCCTCAATGCCGTTGTGCGGTGCCACACCAACCACCATCGTCGACTAAAAGATATAAAGAAACCGAATCTTGCCAGGCTATGATCAGAGATCACAATGTTGTTCACAAACGAAGTCAAAACTGAACTATTGACTTATAAAATTTAGACCTTCCACAATACTTAAAGTAAAACAGTCCATGACACATTACAGTAGCATGGGTAAAATTTGAGTTTTTGACTCACATATTTGATTACAGATATTTCCCATGTTTCCAAGCACCCCCATAACTTTAACAATCATAAGAACAATGTACAATGATGTGAAAGTAAACATTTTCACATTAACCACAAATCATTAACTCATTCCGCTACAGCACATTAGTATACAGTTGATTCATTTGCTATTGCACATTAGTATACATTTGGACCACTACCACCGCCACAGAAAAACCAATTGAATCACATTCGGATGAAACAACAAACTCAAAGTCCAGCCATTTCAACAAAAGAAACTTCACATTAACAGGCGGAGCATCCACATATGAATGGAAATTGTACAACTTAAGAAGCCAGAAATACAACATTTATAAGCACAAATGTAAGGAACGGTGAATATGAGTATATCGGTGTAGCGAACACAACTCACAGACTCATGTACACATCATCGCCGTCTTACGTCCACATGTGCCAAAACGGAACAGAAAATGCTTATAATCGGAGTAGTGGTGAAGCTTGGACTAAGACACCGGGTGGGGCCGGACTCAAAATTTATACAAAAATTCACAAACGATAGGGGCCGGACTCAAATTTTCGGCCGAAAACGCCTAACTTTATATTAAGCATAAAAATTTCAGACGAAAACGGGTAAATTTACACTACTGCGCGAAAAAACCAGCCCCGGCCCCAAGTAAGCTTCGCCGATGAATCAGAGCACAGACGGCCGACAACATCACCCTCTTCTTCTTGTCGTCGCCTTGGTTCCAAAATGGAACCCGACAACAGAAGAATCAGAGCCGTAATAGACAAAAGTGGCACAACATCACCGTTATACTTCAGCTAATGCCGGGAGATAATGTGGATAGACAGGCGCAATCAATTTCATTGCATGCACAATTCTTTAGTCAGAGAAAGAAAGAGAAAGGAGTGAGGATGTGGCCCTGTGGTTCTTGTGAGAAAAGGTAAACACGGTGGAGAGAACAGGTGTAAACATAACATTAACACGCGGAGCATCCACACATCAATGAAAACTGTATAACATACGAAGCCAGAGGTACAATATTTCTAAGCAAAATTGTAAAGAAACAGTAGAAATATGTGTAGTTAAGAAGTTGAAATTTAGAATATATAATAATCTATTTTTATTTCTTTTACTTTTCATAAAGATGAATCAATTAGAATTCAAAGATAATAGAAAAACAAAATATAAATATATTTAGAGTTTGATGAAGTCGGGATGTGAGGTTTATCAGTAGTTTGGTTGTGAAAAGGGCATCTAGTGCTGTAGAATTGATGAGTTATCTCCCAAGGCTTCGAGACCCTCAATGCGAGCTTCTTTTGCTTCGCTCATGTATGGGGGTCGCAAAGCTGTTGTTTGGCTTAAGAACATGCCAACCTATGTACGTGGAGGAAGCTGTTTCTATTTTTTATAATGGCCTTCGAAGGGCGATTGAGGACATCGTGGTTTGTCGGGGGCCGTTCTTTGGGGATTTCCAATGGAGGTTGGCATCTCTTCCGACCCGTTTTGGGGGTTGGGTTTATGTTCGGCCAGGGATGTATCTACATATGCTTTTGTGGCTTCGAGAGCACAATCATGGAGTTTGCAGGACCACATTCTTCGGGGATGTGGTATTTATGGGTTGGACATTGATTACGGGTGTGCGATGGATCGTTTACGTACTTCACTTCCCGATTTTGATCTTAGCGGGTTCTCTAATAAGGACACCGCCCCCCCCCCCCTAAAGCCCAACATGCTTTGGCGAGTGCCTTATTTAGTGGAATCGTCCAAAGTTTATAAGCGAAATTTGATCTATCTCCTCGCCAAAAAGCGGTGTTTGAATGCCTTCGAGCTCCTCGGGCACATGATTTTCTAACGGTCACCCCTATTGAAGGATTAGGCCAACACATGTCGGGGTTGGAGTACCGGGCTATCCTTAAGTACCGGTTAATGATCCCTATGTTTCCGATTGATGAGCCTTGCCCAGTTTGCTGCAAAGTCTGTTTGGATTCCTTTGGAGACCATGCGATGCATTGCAAAGAATTACCCGGTTTTAAATATAGGCATGATTTGGTTCGGGATGTTCTGTGCGATGTTCTTAAACGGACAAGAATTTCTGCAAAAAAGGAGGCCCCGATTAACTTTCTTACAGATCTGCTCGAAGGGAGGTCCACGTTACGACCAGCTGATATTCTTGTGTTTGGGTGGGCAGGGGGGAAACACGCTTGTGTGGACCTTACAGGAGTGTCTCCTCTTGTCGGGCTCAGGGACCGCGGATTTGTTGTGGGTCAGGCTGCGTTGAAGGCCGAATCGGGCAAAGTTGCCAAACATGAGAAAGCCTGTTTAGAAAATCAACACGTGTTTCTCCCTTTTGCTTTTGATACATTTGGGTTTCTGGCCCCGGAGGCCGTGAATTTTCTAAACATGGTTCAACGTGTCGTTCATGGTAGGTACTTTGTCGTCTCCTACGACCCAGTGCTTTATTTTTAGTAGAATTGGTTTTGCTATTCAAAAGGGGGTTGCGGCGCAGCTTGTTGCCCGTTTGCCTGTCACTTTATTGTAATCGTTTTGATTTTAATGGTAAATTGTTATTAAAAAACAAAAAAAAAATCTTAACTTTCAAAATGAAAGTTACAATAATTTCTTTTGATATTTTCAAATTAGAAAGTTCTGCTATCCAAAATGTCACCAATGGGAATTTGACCATTCCTTTAGAGAAGAAACACAACCACAAATCACTTTCTGATTTCTTGCAGGCTGAAGAAGAATCTTCTAGGCTTCTAGCTCCTTCCTCCACAACAAAACAAGCCAATGTCAACTATAAATCCCTTTCTGATTTCCTATTATTGAATTTGCAAAAATGTCAACTGACACCATTTCTGATCAAAGAAGTGGAAATGGAATGATGGTTGTGTCACCAAACACTCAAATCCATTAAATAAAATGATTCCTCGTATCAACCATATTCAGGTAAGGTTTTTTCGAACAACATAAGTTCAACAACAACAATTCAATAGAAATTAAAAAGAAATTAAGCGCAACAAAAATCCTCCTTTTGCTTGCTGATGATCAACCGAACATTTCCATTCCACCTCTATAGTGGCTACCCCAAACACCCTTAATGGAGCTTAAGGAATGAAGCATACAATACAACCATCATCTAAAAATGATTGTGTGGCTTCCCAGCTCCATTAATATTCCAACAATTTCCCAATTTGCTCCTATCTTCATTCAACTTGGATTTTTAGGGGCGGTTGATGTTGAAGCTAATAAAGCTGGAGGAATGTGTGAAAGGGAAGAGGGAAATTTCTTTCTTTAAAGACTATATTGGCCAAGGACGAAGTAGTCCTATTGCTAGGTTTACGCTTACTAACTTTTATGGGAGCAAAGTGATAGAACTCAAAATAATGATAACCAGCAAACATGAGCACCACCAATTTATTGATGAATTTACTCATGCAAAAGATGAAGAAAGACTTTACAAAGTAGAGCACAACAATGACGAAAGCAAGATGGTAAGAGATGCATGTCTAAAGAAGAGATAGTCACTTATATAGGTAACTTTTGTTTTTTTACTTTTTATGACCGTTCATAACGTTCTTTTTTATTTATTACTTTGGATTCATATGTAACCACTAAAGATTTTGAAATTGAAAAAAATTTCACAACGGTCATTTTAATGGTTTTCGATTTGAATTTTGAAATTCTATAAAACGGTCGTGTTCAATTATTTTAGACTTGTTAAAAATTTAAATTTTGATTTGTTATATTATATTTTTTTCGTGGCGCTTTATTTTAATTTAAAAATTTATTCGCAAAAATAGTATAACACTCGTAATTATTGTTGTTTGATAATTATCTGTTATCTAATAAGTTTAAAAGAAATTTTTGGTCCTCGTGAAGCCCCTTGTAACATCCGTGTTTTACGAATTAATAAATAAAAGGAGTTTTTATTTATTTATTTATCATGTGTTGTTATTTAATGTTGTTAAGTAATAATAGTATGAAAGGATAAGATTAGGGTTGTTCATGGACTTACGGATGATTATGGATCTAAAGCTTATGGGCCTGAAGTATTTAAGTCCTAAACATTCATAAAACCCTAATTATTCCCATTCATCATTTCATCTTCATCAAATACACACGTATTCTCATCCTGGGCACACAAACATTCTTTCCTTTTTATCTCATCAAAGATCTAAGGATTTTAGCAAGTTGGTTTCATATTCACCAAAGAAGAAGCTCATTTAGGATTTCAAGTAAATCAAGATCTAATCTAATAACATCTATAAGGTACATGTTATGTCAGAGATCTATCGTTTTCATTCATCTTCATCTCTTTTCTTAATAGTTAAAAAGTAATAAGGAACAAACGGTCTTGTAAGTTGAAAACGAAACGAACCAATATACTCGACTCAAACGAACTCTATTCGAACCGTGTAAAGGAGTTGGGATTCCAATTTAAATGGTTTGACAACGTACATACTTATGGATATAATAGTTTTGGTTCGAGTGGAGAAGATAAGGCTAAACCCAAGATTTGAGTCGAGTGGAATGGGTAGACTTAACCCAAAAACAAGTCGACCAAATGGGCTAAGGGCTCGACCTAGAAAATGAATCGAATGGTTCATAGGAAGTAGACTCGACTCAAACGGATGGGTAGACTCGAATGGATGGATCGACTCGATCGGTCTTAAGAGTCGACTCGAGCTATTGTAACATTTCAGATTTTCCAAACCCGTATTCGTTTGCTAACGAAACATTTTAGATCTTTATTAGTATTAAAAATCAAATAATTATGAATATTTAAGTTTCTGATAATCCACTTTAAACCCTTGTACTTTAAATAGTGTTTAAATCTTATTTATAATATCAAAAGTTCATTAAAATGCTCAAAGACCAAAACACAGGGACTAAATGTGACAACATGTGAAACTTATCCCCCCTACATGCCGGAGCGCCGGGCGACGGCTAGCCACAAGCTGGCCGCGCAGCGCGGTGGCCCCCTGCACCAGATCTTTGTTCGTTTTCGTTTAACAGCTCATTTATGTTATAAAATCGGTTATTTTAGTCACTTTAGAGAGAAGTAAGGACCAAGTAATCATAATATAACTAAAATACAACTCCTAACTCGTTTTCCCTTGCCCAAGATCAGATCTTTATGAATCTTTCGATGATTCTTTCCTTAACGAGATTTACTTGCTTAAACGGGCCAAAAAGCCCATAATTAGTTTGGTATATATTTTTCTACATAAACAACACTTAGATATCTGCTGTACACTTTAATCAAACCCTAATCCATCTCCTCCAGCCGTCACTAGCCTTTTCCATCTCGTAAACCCTTCGGTTTTTGCATATTCGTTAAAGATACAAGGCTTGGTCGTTGACTTTGCTTGCTTTAGGACCTTTGACTTCCGTTTCTCGTCAATCCTTTCACTTTTCGGGTAAGTTGTAAACTGTAAAATCGTTCATACATATTCCCTAGTCAATAACCTTCAATCAATTTCAGTGATTGAAGGGTGTTGACTGGTCAATTGCTTTAAAACCCAATAAAGGGTAAAACAGTCAACAAGTTTGACTTTGCGTTTTCTCATGCTTCTGGTCGGATTCACGTTTGGTCCAGAAGACTTTTATTCTCAAAACGAAATTTTAAGGCTACTTCCCAAAACCCGACTTTCGACTCGCTATTCGGATTTTGGTCAGTACCAGCTCGCTTAAATCTTAAATTCAACATAACTAGAGTCCTACTCTTCCGTTTGGATTGATTCCAACAGCATTAAGTTCGTTTTTATTTATAGTTTCATATCACAAAGTTTCAGGTTCTGATCAGTTATCTCGTTTGACACGTATCGGACGACTCGCTTATCCGTTGACTCGTTTATTCTTAATTATACTCACTTGCCTTTAATCTAAGGTGACTTTGATCATTCCCATTTTTATACACTGTTTTCTAACATTCTGGGGACATATGCGTACTTACTCATATTTTATATTATATATATATATACTCAAAATCGCAAACATAATTATTGTGTGAATATCAGTTGAATGCTATGTGCTAATTGCTACTTGTTTAATTGTTTACTTGATAACTTTCGAAGAGGTCCAACATATCCCCTTGTATAGGGTTCTCATTAGTATGATCATACGACTGTCTTAGTAACCGGAGCCCGATTCGCTTGGCGAAGGTAAACCGACAATTTAGTCAGTGTAATCAATGCCCGATTCGCTTGGCAACGATTCATTGGCACACGAGTACAACTTGGTTTTAGTTTGTTAAGGTTTGATTGATTATTACCACATAGATTGGTTTGCGCATTTAACACTTATCATTTATTATTTATTTATTATATAACTATTTGTTGTGTCAAAATTGGTGATCATCTCACTCAACATATTTGTTGACAAAACTTCATTTTCTACGCATATGCAGGTTGTTTAAAGTTGAAGTGTGGACGCTTAGAAAGACCTTAGGGTTATAATGAAGACATATATGGATTTAAACTTGTTATATTTATTTACTTGAATAACTTTGTTGTATTTGAATATTGTGTGCACATTTGAAATAAAATAATTAAATAGATATTATCACATTTATATTATGATAGTATCTTCGAGCTGTGAGCAATCGGATCACGCCCCGGCATTTCCGCCTTAGGTTGGTGTGTGACATCTATGATGGACTCGACTCAAAAATCAAGTCGAGTAGGTTAAGGGATCGGCTCGAGTGGTTAAGGTTCGACTCGAATTTGAGTCGAATGAAGCTGGCACTCGGCTCGATTAGGAGTTTGATTGGATTGGGACTTGGTCTCATATTCCAACTGAATGAGGATAAGAGGACTCGACCTAAGTCGAGTCAAGTGTAAAAGGGGTGTGGTCGATTCGAATGGCGATAAGTACTCGATCCAAAGGCTCGGCTCGATTAAGGAGGGATACTCGACCTAGCGGCTCGACTCGATTAGGACAGGAGGTACTCGACCCGAATTCCATTCGGGTGGAATCAAGGGTAGTAGACTCAAGTTGAGCAAATTAGAATTAAAGGGAACCCGCACCAGATAAAATAAAGATATAAGAACTTAACTGAATCTTTTATCCGAAAAAAACCATAAGATCGACCCGAAGCCCGACTCGTTAAGGAGCCATAACTTATAGAGTTCGGTTCATAAATTATAAAGTTTGGTTCCTTAAATAATAAAGTTAAGTTTGTTAAACTAATAAGACCGGTTTCATTGACTTAGGAATATTATAAGATATTTAAAATAAAGAATTAATATTGTAAATTATTAAACAGTTAGCCGTGCTCAATTGAAGAAGGGTATTACGATTAACTCGGAGAGTAACCGACCACAAGTGAGTTCTAGCCCCTCTTTTGTGTTACGTTTTCCGGGCTGTGTGCATACTACTACTTGTTAGTTAATACACTTACCTTAAATGATAAGTGTATACTAGATGATTGTTTGTGAATGTATGTTGAACGTTATAGGGAGATTGATAAGTATGAACGTAGATATACTTACATATATTTAAACAAATATATAAAGAAAGATATGTAACGAACGCATGGTTGTATGGTCAAAAAACGAAACAGGTATGGTTGTATGGTATGAGATAAAGGGTACCAGGCCCTAATAATATCCGAGGTATGAAGGGTACCGGACCCTAAAAATATCTGAGGTACGTAGGGTGCCGGACCCTTAAAATTTCCGAGGTATGTAGGGTGTCGGACCCTTATAATTTCTGAGGTATGTAGGGACTGGACCCTAATAATATCTGAGGTATGATGGGCGAAATGCTCTTTAAAACGAAAGTAATATGAAAGTATTGTAAGTATACAATTATAAAGAAAGACGATATGTATAATATGAAAGAAGGTACGTAAGTAAGTAAGTAAGTATGTATGTATGTATGTATGAAGGTATGCATGAAAAAAAGATTAGTAAGGTATGAAATATGTATCTTCGGATGCGTATAAGTAAGGATATTAATGTAATGTATGATAATTATTAACTAGAACTCACTCCGCGTAGCTGACTTTTAGTATGCATGCAGGTGAATAGAATGAGACAAGTAGCTTGAGGGGAGACACGTGGCAAATAAAATGAAGTCTGGCATTGAACGATAGAAGATTCACGTGTTGTTTATGATTATCATTAAGACTTATGTTATTTTATTTAAACGAGTACTTGATGGATTGTATGAATGCATGACTTATATATTCCGCGAATAGTTTTAATTAACTATGATTATTAAACTATGTGAATGAGTAAATCCAACACGTCCAATTGTAGGGATACCGGGACCATGGCCTTACACTCCTATTGGGCTACTTGGCGTGTCACACCCCGACCAAAGCGGCTACTCGGACGCAACATTTGATTGGACATGAACTCATTACACTATTACTTGATAGTAATTAAATAATTAATTTCATTCAATAACTCAGTACAACTTGTCCAAATAACAAAGTACAATAATTCAAAGTAAATATTAAGTTAATAAATGTTTGAATTTTTAAGTGACGAGTCTTCAATCTTCATAATCAACCTAAAAATAAACATGTAGCATGAATAAAAATAGATTTGATCAACACAAATGTTGCTAAGCAATACATTAGTTTTGATATATGTATATAATGAGCCAAAAACACAATTCATATGTGTAAATAGAACATCACAACAGCTATTGTAAAAGCGATGTAAATAACTGAAACTCCTTTTTAATAATAGGTAACAACCATATTACAAGGAGGATGTAAATGAGGCCCTCTTCTATTTGGCAAAAAGCCCAATAGTTAGGGGGCGTATGGTCATACTTAACCGGAGATGAGAATGAGACCAAACCATAAAATAAACACATAAGCATATAATCACATTGAGGCATAAGCAATAATAATGCAAAGTTCATATAAACACACATTAAGGAATTATGAATTTAGTATTGAAGTCTTAAATGCGTAAAATTGAATGTGGTAGGCATGTTACCCCCAAAAGTATGAAAGCGTAAAAGGGTAGACTTTAATAGACACAACTATTACACCTAGTCACGTACACCCATTTACAAAATTATTGACAAAATGGAAAGAAATTGTCACACCTCGACTTAGGGCCTAGGTGTGACACCTGTAGTTGGTACCTGTTTTGTAAATACATTAGAGTTGCGGGTTATTAGCGGAAGTCTTTTGATTATATTAAAACATTAGTTTATTTGGAAAACCTCTCGGATAATAAATATCCAAGTATTTGATTTACAAACCTTTGTTTATTCTTGTTTACAATATTTTATTTATTGAAAACTGAGCTATCTCTATCTACAAGCATCTATCTCCAAGAGTGACTCTTATTCCTTGCTATCTGAGCTATACTTGCTTTCCTGTAATGAGGGGGGAAATACGTCAGCGATATGCTGGTGAATCGTTGACTCTAAAAAAAACACATTTGATTGACAAGATAGTGTTGGAACAAACTCAGCAGAAACGTCTCTTATTTCTGGAAACTTGTGCCACTGCCATACACACACAATTATGGTTCTCTAAGAACTCATCTCCATTGGAGAACTTTCGTTATGTCTGTTAGCCTGCGGCCACGTAGCCTTGATTGATAGGTTAACATATATGTTTGGATCCAGACACATGTGTACTCGGTCTGAGTTGCTTTTATTATCTACCTTGTCACTTAGGGATCACGTAATCCCTTAAAATTTAGAGATCACGTAATCTCTTATTTGGCTGACTGTTTAAGATAAACAACCCGTTTATCTGACTGTAAAAGATTTAACGTATTCACCTGTGATTGTGATTGTCTTTTCTAAATGATGTGGTGATCTCATTTGAAAACCCTTATGAATGAATCATGCTTGATCTATAATAAAATAAATTTATATAAATACCCGGATCGTCTCTTGATCCAGCTACAGACCTTTAGTCTGATTTTGATAGCTTTAAACCTTGAATGATCATTTGTTTGAATAAAATATTTAAACCCGTAGTCTTTTCATTTGTTTACAAATCATGTGTTGAGTTTCTTCTTCATGAAGAAACATCTATTAATAGGTTTCTTCTTCGAGAAGAAACATCGAATTGACTATAACACTGGTATGTAAAATCTTACGTTTCTTAGTTGTGAAGAAACTACCATATTTTCTTGTATGTAAAAGGTTATGTTTCTTAACCATGAAGAAACATTATTTTAACTATTATCTTTGCATGTATAAAGCTATTATAAACATAATCACGATCAAAGTTTTGGGTTATACCCCTGACTATGGTCTAAGCCATATAATATAATAATAAAATAATATTTAGGCAAAACCCCTACCTTATGTGGGTATTAAAAGTTTGTTGCCTATGATTGATCGAGCAGCACTCCTACTGTATTTCATGTTCTAGAGCTTAAACCGTCAGAGCTTCGGGGTTTGGCACGTTTCACGAGACCGGCACGCAAATCGAGACTAAGTGTGTGAAATGTGTGTGGTTTGGTGTGAGAATGAAATGCCGAATCCCTCCCCTTTTATAGCTGATTTTGGGAACCATCGCGTAGCGCCCGATGGTCCCTTCTATTGGAGCATCGCGTAGCGCGATGTCAGACGATTGACGCGTGGCATGCTGACTCAGCCCTAGCGCCTGCCACATGTCCCCCCGTTGCGACACGTGTTGCTGTGTCACCATAGACCGTCGCGTAGCGCGATGGTCTTGAGCTTGGGCTCATCATGTAGCGCGATGGGTCCTAGAATCAGAATTTTCATTTTTAGCCCCTTGTCTTTGATAACTTACTACTTCTTGATCATACTTCAATATTCCAAAATACTAAAGCAGCTCGCGGCGATGCGAGCGTGTGAAGTGCAAAGTGCGCCATCAAAACGCCACATTACTCCCATCGCCCGAGTCCGAGTCCAAGTCCGTGCGCGTCGGGTGCTTCGCACCCTCAGCTAGGACTATGGAGAGTGGTTAGCCATATTAAAACATTTCTATGGAAACTTGCTTCCTTATAAAGAGCTTCCATTTCTTTTCTTGTTTCCATGTGGGATGAAAGTTATCTTGCTTATTTATACCCATGTGGAATGCTTCCATTTTCTTCCATCTTTCCATGTGGGATGGAATTTTTTCTTATTTCCATAACATGAGATATCTAAATTTTCTTATCTCATTTCTTTCCATTACTTATCTTGAAAATATTTTTAATCCTTCAACTTTTAAAGTTAACATTTTTAGTCCAAAATAATTATGGGATTTTCTAGGATGTTACATCCTCCCCACCTTGAGATGAATCTTGTCCTCGAGATTCGCTGACTTAAGTTTGGATGATTAGATTCTCTCTAATCTGATTCTCGAGTTTAACTTGAAATGACATCTTAATTGATACTATCAGTCAATGGTTCAGAATATCGTAAGTAATTGTAAATTGCTAAGCATAGTGGCCAGTTGTGTTTAATTATTTACCTTACCTTTTGTATTCTAAACATTTACTAATGTTAAAGAAAATGCCTCTTGGATCCAGTCTTATCGAATCTTTTCAACTTATTCATCTTGATAACTTTCAAGATACTTCTACTGGTCTCACGTTGTCCTTTGCTTTATGAACTTGACAGGTTCTTCCGTTTATATCTTTGAAATTTCCATGTTCATACAACCGATTGATTAAAATATACTCCTTTTATCTGATTCAATGCATTCTTTTCTTTATTTTACTTTTCTTTAGATGATGGACTATATTAACTATATAGTCTTTATATTCTTTGAATAAAACGGTCTCTTTAATGAATGTAAGCATTCTTGTGCACAGACACGATCTATATGCTAATATTTTTCTTTATTTACATTAAGGATTTAAAGACCCTATTATGGTTACAAAACTTCTTGTTTAAAACGAGTTTACAAGCGGTTATAAGCGCTAACTTAACTATTAGTTATTTCTAATGCCTTGGAGTCTTGAACATTCGGTTGTCATACTCTTATGTGCTTCTATTCTTGATCTCCAGATGCTTCTTGTGTGTTCAACATATTTATTTTGGCATTTCCTTTCTTAGCACCACTTCCACTTGCATTGTTTATCTTTTTCGGACATTCTGTGCTGAAATGCCCATTTTCTCCACAGTTGAAACACACAACTGTCTTTCTTCTACGATCATTTTCAAAATGACCAATTTTCTTGCAGAAGGTGCACGTGACAAATAGATTAGTTTTGGGAATGTTAGTTGATCTCAAACGTCTCCCATGGTGTCTTCTTCCACAGTTTGGGCAAATTGGTCTTGTGAATTTGAATGATCCTTATTCCTTTTCTTTATTTTTCTTGGTTCTTCTTTCCACAGTTTCTTTTTCCTTTCGCTTATCATTCTTATATTCCTCTTGATTTCTGATAAGACCATTCATGAGATAACCAGCCAATTCCATGGCTGAGTCAACAGTTTGTCGTAGATTGGATCTCACCATATCTCTAATCTCCCGAGGCAATCCCCAAATATATCGGGTCACTTTGTTGTATTTGGGTGTTACCATGAGTGGTACCAGTCTACAATACTCATGAAACTTAGTATTGTATTCTCTGAGATTTGTGCCTTCCACTTTGTGATTCAAAAACTTGGTTTGAATAAGATCTCTTTCATGTATGGGACAGAACCTTCATATTACAAGTTCTTTGAATGCTTCCCATCCCATTTGGTACAAGATTTCTCTACCCTTTGTCATGATTAGGTCATTCCACCATTCTAGAGCTTCACCCTTGAATAGTTGAGATGCGTACTGAATCTTTTGAATCTCAGTACATTGACTTATGATGACGATAGACTCGAGCTCCTCAAGTCATCGTAATGTTGATATGGCACCTTGAAATTACAACCTTGAATAACTAACTTCTTCTTAAAATCACGATTGAGACTGTTATCAGCGCTAGAACTATGAACGCTTTCTTCACGATCAGCAGGATTTCGGTATGGATGAGGTCTAACAGTCTTATTTGATTGTGGTGATTACTTTTATGAGATCCTCCTTTCATTGCATCGATGCGAGGAGTGATTGCATTATGAATCATTTCTTGTAATTTAACCATAAATTGCTCAGGAATCTCCTAGGCATGTTTTGATACTTTTCTGTTGCTTCTTTGATTTGAAGCTTCATCATTGTTCTCTTGATTGATTGGATTCGACATTTCTATGAACAGAATGAAGAAAACTTTTTATTTATATTAATAATAAAATATTCACAACAATTGCGTGATGTTGAAACAAATGACACAAGTATGAGATATCTATGAACGTTTAATATTTTTTGTCGTATTTCGAGAAAATTTGTAAAAGATCTCTTGTTGACTTTTCCTGACTTCAAAATATCTCTTTCTTTGAGATTTATCCATTTCACATAAGACACAATCTCAATGTTTTTTCTTGAATCATGTTGGAATAATCGTTAGAACGATAAATCTATGTATCTTTGAATGTCTTTATTCATTTCTTGGGATACTATTACATATCTTGTGCATGCAGACCGTGAGAATTTCTCTAATTCTCTTTCTAGGTCTATTCCTTTATATGGCGTTGACTTAAAGCTAATCTTCTTTTAGAATTTGTCCACCTGGACCTTTTCTCATTTCATTATTAATGTTTTTCCTACTTCCAACTTTCTTGGAAGGATTGTCTTGAAAGAGTGCACTTTCTTTTCTTGACATACCAAAATAAAATTTTAAAAATAGATTTAATATTCAGGAAATTTAAAACATATCCTTTGTAGTTTACAAGAGTGCACAACATAGCTATATTTGTTTATAACTATTATCAATTTCTTCCAGCGGATGATCAATTTCTTGATTTTGCTGTCCTTCTTGGTATTCTCAGTTGTTTCCTTTTCTTTTCCTTTTTCTTTTTCCTTCTCTTCTTCCATTTCCATTTCGTTTGATGCTAACATATCTTTGACTACGTGTTTGGAGGCCTAACTCATCTTTAACTATGTGTTAGGAAATCTAACGCGTCTTTAATGATGTGTTGGCGTCTTTAACCATGTGTTAGGAAATCCAACACGTCTTTGACGACGTGCTATGCTAACATGTCGTCAAAGACGCATTAGATTTCCTAATACACGGTCAAAGATGAGTTAGAGAGGGCCATTTTTGAAAATATTACGTTTAGGGGACAAAGTTGGAATCTCATTTTGTAGATGGGCTATTTTGGGGATTTTCCCTAATTTTTTTATTATTTTTTTGAATTTTTTATTTTAATTTTTCTTGAATTCACAAATCTTTTTCATCTTTTTCATTTCTTTTCCCTTAGTTTAACTTTTTCCTCCCGACACATGATGATACCAGCATGTAGGGAAACCATCATCCATTTCACTTTTATGTTTTATTATTTTTCATTAGGCAAGTAACCTGTGTATTACACATGCTGAAAAATGATATAATGTCAATAAAAAAATGTTTACATATTTGATACAAGTTATATGTGAAATCAAACATGAAATATATGTCATAGCATATGAAACAATTATAATATATACTAATTTATTGACCTGTGTATTACACGGGCAGAAATATAAAAACCGTTAAAGTAAACGTATATATAATTTCAAACGACAACATTTTTTAATATGTATTTTGAGACAGCAAGATAATTTATAATTGTAAGTTATATTCAAACGAAAACATAATATTGAAAGACATGGACTTACAAAAAATGACATTACATAGTAGAATGTTTACAAACAAAATTTAAAATTTAAAACATAAACTTCAAAAGTTACAAATTTTTACTTATAAACAATATTTTTTTGCTTTGTTTGCAACTTTTTCTTGCTTATCTAAAATAAGTATTTATTTTTTGTTCGTCTCTACTCTTCACTCTTGATAAATCTACATAAAGTTGACCATGTGTAAAACAGGTCTTTTAAGTATGCCAACTCTTGCTATAAACCGGCCTAGACTTTTGTTGATGATCATTGCAAAACCAAACTACAACAGGAAACTGTCTTCTCTAAAACTTAAACAGAAGCATTTTTTTTATCTGAAGGTGTCAATTGTGTGTGTGTGTGTGTGTGTGTATTTGAACAATTTGTAAATTCTGTATTTGTGTCAAATTATTTTAAATAAATGTTTTGTTTGTCCTTAACTCACATATAAAAATGCATTTTAATAATCACAAAATTAATAATTCATTTTAGTGAACATAACACCATCTGCCAAAAAAAAACTATATAAAAGGGCTCCTTATTTTGTTTAATTCACTTAAACATTTTCAAATTTTCATAAAATAGATCATTTTCCTTTGAATAATTAATTTGTTATGAAAAATAATCTTATATATTTATTTTATTTTGCGTGATACAACAATATTCATAAATTAGATTGTTTTACCTCGAACAATTAATTTGTTGTAAAAACTAATCCTATATATTTAGTTTAATTTAGTGTGCCACAACAATATGTGTTGAAAATTCATTTTATGAAATTATAAATTTTTTAGAGTAATTTCTATTTAAACCATCATAAACATATTATGCCAAATAAATATGGCTATTTTATATATTTAATATTAATGTTTGTGTAATTTGGAAGAGATGATGGTTATAGTGGCCCAAACTTTTTTACTAAAAGAAATTGACATATTAGATTTTGACCAATTTAAGAAAATGTAAACAAAGTATGATACATAAAATTATCATATATTATTAATAGAACTACTTTTCATATTACAATGCTACTTAAAATTACATATTACATGGAAAAATTAATCAACACATTATAAGTAGTAACATGCACCAAATTGTCACCTCTACGACAAAGGATGACCAACTTGCAGTCATGTTGCCAAATATTATCGCTGATGATTTATGTATATCCACAAAATCCTGTCGCATTTAACCAATCAAAAAAGAAAGATGAAACTATAATATTATTATAATGGCGTACCTATTCAAAAAATCCCCAAATACAAATAGCTCTCTGAAAGGATCAACTTAAAAGAAATTATCAATAGTTCAATTGTAATATGTCTTTTCTTGTAATTAAATTCTCAATACTTTTGTGAAACGATCACCTAATCCAAATCATTGGATACAGCAACATAGCCAAGCCCATTACTAACTATCTTTGCCACATATGGCGTCTCAAATTTGTAATTTATAATATGAGCCTTACTTGATAAGAAAGCCCGAATGTAAACAGCATGTATTACGACTTCTATACCCTTGGTCTACATTATATAATTGATACACACCAAAACCGACTCATCATATCCTACCCATTAAATAAAGTTAGCTATTTTGACTTATTTTGATTTAATAGTTTTTTTAACAACTCATTTCGACCCGAACTTATTATGATCATTATTACCCATTTTGACTCGAATCTAATTTGGCATGTTACTCCATCCAACCCGACTCGCTTATTTAAAATAGCATAAAAATTAAGAATGCATCATTAATAAATTTGTCTTTTAAGTTTATACTACAATTTAAAACAACTGGTTTTGACTCAAAGTCGTTATCTTGGGAATTTCCGTTTATGGAAATTCATAATTTGCCATTTACTGTATATTTTTTTTCCTTATGATCTCCAAATTTAAATTTGATTTTGCAACATAGGTGCGTGTATTTAATGTATGATAATGACTAACAAAAGGAGCAAGAATAGAACAATTTATGGGAGCATAAGTGACTCACCAGTGAAGAATAACAATTTATCATCTTCTACATCTAAAGCTTCAATTGCGAATAAAAATTAGCAAATAATAAGAAAAGTAGTTCAATTTTAATTTAAACTTCATTTGCAAATGCAGTTAATTCAATATGTGCATATAACAAACAAAAATGTTATTAATAGAAAAAGTCAAACTTTAGGCAAAATTAATACAAAAGTATATAGAGAGGAAAGATTATGATTACCTCCAGATAAGAAACAATAAATTCTGCTTATATTAGTCCAACCAGTAATTTTAATTTGTCGATTCTAAACTCTTCAAAAACACCAAGAACTTGATAGCATTGTAGACACGAAGCATGTTAAATTGAGGGAAGGATACATATTCAAATAAGTTAATTTGAAAATGGTGTGATTCGCAAACAGTGAGTTCGAGAGAAAGGAATGAAAATTAGGGTTATGAAACGTATACATATCCATAATTGGTTGTCTAAGAGAAAACACATCCAATTAAATGATTATTATAATTTTAATTTTGAATTATTTTATTAGTAACAAATTTTATGAGAGTTTACTATTTTTGAAATATAGTAAAATCAACCTAGGAATGAGCCAAAAAGAATGTCTTTAATAGTATTTGTTATATAGATTAAATGATTATTATGATTTTAATTTTGAATTATTTTATTAGTAACAAATTCTATGAGTGCTTATTATTTTTGCAATATATTAAAATCAATCAACAAGAATGAGCCAAAATGAATTTCTTTAATAGTATATATATAGATTTAAAGCAAAACATGTTTTCCACATGACTTTCCACTATGTCATCCACATTGAGGTAATTAGAAATTTTTAATAATATAATTTTAAAAAAGCCATAATTGATTTAATTGAGGTAATTAATAAATATTAAATAATAATTACATTAATTGTTATATAATTTAACATAAATATTTATTAAAGTGAAGGAATGGTCATTAAAAAATTAGTATTAAGTGGAATATGTATAAATGAAAATTGATAAATTGGCATCCCATGTAAATTATATATTTGAAGGCCATGTGAAAAACATATGTTGCTTTAATAGATTGGTTAGATATTGTCCACCCATTTAGTGAAGTTTATTTCTCGTAACAGTCTAGTAGCCTTTAAAGTATATGAATAGTGTTTTGAAATAATAATAATAATAATAATAATAACTATAACTTACTTTCCTTTTTTTCAGTTTTAAAATACTCGAAAAGTTTGTTTGGGTTTGAAACTTGAGAGTTGTAAAATTGTTTGTGGGCTAGCCCACTTAGTATAGACATATGCCTTTTAGAAGAGAGATCTCAGGTTCAAACCTCATGTAATATTGTTGTAGAGTAGAGTAGGATAGGAATATTTGTTGTTAAAAAAAGCGTCTAAAAATTAATATTGTTACACATTCAGTGTGGAAATTCGGTAAATTTTGCAAATTTCTCATGATGAACGACATGCTGTTTCTGAACACAACATTGGGATTGATTTCCAATCGATACTGAAAGGGATGGAGTGGTGTTCCTGCACATCTTTCACCATCCTTCTTGCTCATCCAACCCGCCAGGTCCATTTTGTTCTTTGTTCTTTCATGGATTTGGGGTATGGAACCCGCTAGGGATGCTTTCCACCACCCCACACCGACTCCGTTCACCGTTCACCCTTAGTATAACAAAATCATTTACATATTGTCATAACTCACCTAGATTGTTTATGTAGATCTCTAGCTTTCCACACATATAAATAGACCCAAATAGGCCGAAACCACCAAGGTTACCCCTCCTCCCTCAGCATGTTGTCACACTTTGGTTGTTAACAGTAAACCACCACCAAAGCCTTGGCATCCACGTTTGTCCCTCAACAACCCCACTTGATCCACGAGAGAGGTCATCATAATTTGTTTATCTACTTTCGTAGTGTAGTCAATAACATCCACCATCGCTCGCCACTGTCACCATCTTGCACCATAGTATAGTAGCCTTGAACTCCTTGCAGGACATTAAAGCACGCAGCCACTTGGTTCTTCATCTACTTGATTCCTTTCCGAATAGAGAAGAATTCCATTTGACTATTATTAAACTCCGTGCCATTATCGCATCCCCCCTCCCCCCCCCCCCCCAATTCAAATGAAATCACACTTGGTAATCTGCATCATCTTTAAACTCCATTACTTCATAAATTAAGTCTAAACGGTTCACACGCCTGACAACAACTTGTTCCACATGGAGGCATTGTGCACCATGATTCACCTAAGGCTATTTGTCGTGCTTGAAGGCACCACCAAGATTCATCATATCATATTACGCCACATGACACTGACTGAACGTGACCATCCGCCCCTACCCACTCACGCCTCCCCTCACTTGAGCCCTGTTGTGGTGGGTGAGCCAATATCGCCCCTTATCCATTCCCTTCACTCCCACTAGTGGCTCTGAGCCGGCTTACGCTACTTGGTTCACCCCCAACATAGACCAATTACATATAAAGTCTAAAAGTCTAAAGTCTAAGTGGAGTGGCTCCATTTTCTCAAGTACATTTATTATTCTTTAAATGTTGGATTGTGTCAACTTATAATAGTATAACATAGCTGAAACAAATAAGTTTGAATAAACAGGTTGAATTTTAGATGAAAAAACACAGCCGAGTTGGTCAAAAGTCAAAACAACCGGTCCACCACCACTTTCACCACAACACCTTCGCCTTCACTGAATATGCCACCAGTCCACCACGTCAATTAGGCTCTGATCCAGCTGCTAGCATGCTACACCCACACATGCCAGATGCGGGTTCGAGACAAATGTCACACCCTGACCATGACGGAAACGTCGGGGCGCAACCGATTGTTCATCACACACGACACTATTAAGTGACAATATTTAATCAACTCATTTAAATTCATAAAAACACAAAGAGTCACATAACTTTTTCATACAATAACCGAATTCAAATCATAGTAAATAATATATTGTTCGTTTTGCTAATATCCTAATAGTCTCGATAACGTTTTTTCTTCAAGTCCTCGAGTCAACCTAAAGTCAAACCTGTAACATTGCATAAATAGATTTTGTCAACACAAAGGTTGGTGAGCAATTTCATAGTTTTTGAACAATAGATATATAATATGAAATTCCACAACTTGTATACAAAACAATAAATAATAGCAACAATTTAGATAAATGAAAATCGTTAATAAGAATACATTAACGACACCTTTCTATAAGGGGATGCCAGATATACTCGGATTTATGAATCAACCATCCAAAAGCGGTAAACACATTAGCAATTAAGCATATAAACATATAACACCAAATCGAGCATTTATTTAAGTAAAGTATACAATAAAGTTTGTGGTTTAAGATTCAAGTATAAATCATTTGGATTTGAATAAGTTTGCAATGTCACCCCCAAAATATAAAAGAGTGAAAACGGGGGATAAAAGTACTCACGTTCAAGTAATAAACTTGAAAGATTTGATGATTTGGAGATTAACCGGAACGATGAGTTTAACGAACGAAGCCTAAAGGAGAAGAAGTCTTGTATTAGAAAAGTTGTCTTGGAAGTCTTTAAATGAAAATAAATGATAAGAAATGTAAACAATTTAAAGTTTAAGGTTTAAAATGTAAATATTTAAGAAATTATAATAATAGTCCTTTAAAAATGTAAGTTTGCTCGAAACCGGGTTAAAGTATCTAGCCCTTAATTTTACTCAACCTATGTTAAGTAATAAGGTGGGTAAAAATGCAAGAAAGCAAGTCCCTTTATAATATAGATACTAAAACGGGTTTTAACGAGTGTTCGGGTGGTCGGTTCGGGTCTTGGTGACTTGACCAAACCCAAAGTCGACTTTCCAAAATAATAAATGTATGAGATAACTCAATAAATCTTAAAGAGACTTAACCAAGTATGTAGTTCTATTGTTTTAGAACTAACAACGTCCGTTAAGCGAGTGTTCGGTTTAATCGGTCCAAACTTTGTTATAAGATCAAGTTGGATTCAACATTCCGAGTACTTTGTGAAAATAATTAAAATCAGTTTATAAAGTATTTTTAAAGAAGTATATAAGCTTTAATGGTTAAAAACACACTTGTGTGTCTTAAGCGAGTAAACTTGGTTTAGTTCGGTTTGGTTCGGTTTTTATCTTGGAATAAGGCCAAATATGGTTACCACATGTCCAAACATCATAGAACTTGTAAAATAATTTATAAATAATAATACCAAAGTCTTACATACAAAAAGTCAACAACAAAGTCTTTAAACGAAAGTTCGGTTTCCGGTTCGGATCTTGTTTCGGGATAAGACCGAGGTTAGATTCTGCAAACCCATAACCATGGAACTAATTAAAATGGTTTTTAGAAACTCAAATCTTACATAAAACATGTTTATACAACTATTTAAACAAACTAGTAAAAAAGAGTTCGGCTTCCGGTTTGGAGCTATTTACGGAATAACCGAGGCTAGTCTCTACAAACCCATAACCATGGAACTCAAAATGTAAAATAGAACTAAGATGAGCAGAAGTTAAACAAGTATAACAAGTTTGATGGTTAGATGCGGAAAATATATATAATCAAAGACTACTACGAGTCCTCCATACACTTAACCGACCGAGACCGGAGAAATGCCCACCGAAGGTACAAAGGGTGCTATTATATATATGTTGTATAACAATTTTCAAGTATAAATAAGTGTTAACAAGTTGATTATAATGTAAGACTATGGTCAGTTTGACTTTGGAAAGTCAAACTGCCAAAAAAATATGAAGAACACCTTTGAATGCTTGAGAATTGGAAGAGAAAGAGATGAATGAGCAAGGATTAATGAAGGGGATAGGGGTGTATATATATGGTGGGTTGAAAGGGTCAAGCATGGGGTGTGATATCAAGGTTTGCATGCAAGAGGGGTCAAGACAAGTCACAAAACAACAAAAAAAGATGGGGCTGGCCTGCTGCTGGTCTGCACGTCGATTCGCGTCCGGAAGTTCGTTTTTAATGTATCTTGAACGTTTTAAGTCCGTTTTCGAATCCGTAAAAGGGGTTTTTCAAATTAGACAAGCGGGAATGTTTTAGTAACATAAAATCCAATATTTTATATATTTGAAATGTTCGGGATATAAATCGGGTCGGTTTACAACATAAAAACAAATACAAAATAAATACAATTTGACCCGAAATCGAGGAATGTCACAACAAACCTGTAAGAGATTTGCTTATTTTCTATAATGCGTCGCAACACAAAGGTTTTACTTCTTCTATAAAGTGCCGCAATGCAGAAAGGTTTTTTTTTATCATATAACGTTTCGAATAAGTTTTAACGTGCTATAGCGTGCCCGTCTTAACCACGTTTACTTTGATATAAATTATTTAACAAATTTGCTGAATGCCAATCCAGTCGCAGTACCACTTCAATGCATGGGGGCAAAATACTTGTCTTTTTTTTAATTTACAAATTAATGCTATTTAAAAGATCTGCCACAGATTTTCAGTTAACTAGTTTTGCATGATCCTGTTAATTAACTTGTTTTTCAATTAGAAATCTTTTAATAAGAAATCTTTTATTAGGTTAATAGCTACTTTTAGGCAATTCGTGTTTTTATTTCTTTCATTTGTGATTTGTCTTGTGAGATTTCTCAAATTGAATTCAAAGGTAATACCAAATAAAAATTAGTTTTACATGCCAATATTTCAACATTAGTTCGACATGTCAATATTTCGACAAACAAAATAAGGAAGATGGTTTTTGGTTTATGTTCGTTACATAGACCGAGTCAAAAGTAGAGGACCATCCATAGAAAAGTAAATGAAGAAACACTAAGTGAACCCACAGGCAGATTATAGATAATCTGGGGGTTAAGTAATGTTTCCCACGGATGAGGTCCAGCAGAGAAGGTTGTTCTTCAGGGGGACCTGCAAAACAGACACCGTAAGCTCGTCACTGAGAAGGGGGGGGGGTTCCTCCTTGTGACCACCCTCCGGCGTGAGAATCAGACTAGATTGCTCTGAATATAAGTGTATATTAAGAGATTGCTAGATAAGATTGAGATATCAGATGATGTCCTTACCATTCCAAGGTGTTGGAGTATTTATAGCCGAAGGTAGGGTTCCAAGCAGGTACAGCCGGCTGAATAGTATTCCTGTTCTACCAACAGTGGACGTACGCACAGGCCATGCTGGTTGGTGGATAGGTTACGGCCAACAGTAATAAGGTCGGCTGTATACTGTTCCTTTACTGCCGGCTACGCACTGTTCCACCAACTGTAGGCTGCGCACGTCCCCTCGTAAGGGTTGGTGAGTAGGCAGCGGCTAATAGTGACAAACAGTACTAGAGGGTGCTCCTCCTCGTATTGTTGTCGGTGAGCTGTCACCCTGTGATTAGTTCATGGGCTGCTCTGGTCAAATTGTCTGTTCCGCCCATACCTTAGTAGGTATAGTACGAAAGACCTTCCAGAAGCATACGGACTGGCTCATTTAGGCGGGAGTATTCCCGCCTTGCTCATTCCTTCATGTGACTACTGAAGTAACGAATGCCTTGTGCGTGTAGCCTTGCTGTTAGTGCGGGTAGCCTTCCCTGATGGTTTGTATCCGCAACTGCGGGAACAGGCGGGGTACTTCACCATTGGGAGGCTTTCCCTGCGGGTACAGCTGGCGTACTGCGCGTAAGGTTCTTTGAGCATGGTGGGTCCTGCTGGAGCAGTTGGTCATTGCGCAGACGTCCCTGTTCAAGGTGAGTCTTGCGGGTCCAACTGGGCTCTGCTGGGACCTACCTCTTCAAGTCCCCCCAGTCCAATGTTCTTCTCACGAATTATTAATAAGTGAGGTGAACTTTTGGACTTAGCAAGGGGTTTTGAAAAGGGTTTAGTTTTTCGGTTTTCCGTGGTGATTCATCCCGCGGTTTTCCTGATGTCACGCAGAAATTCCCGACTTTTCTGCTTGATCTTTGGGTGTGAAGCGGGTAGGTTTGTAACCTCCTCGCACGTCAGGAGCGTTGAGTCCTACTTGTGTGGATTCTCCGTGGGGTTTTGGTAGCTTTCAACATACTGATCAATTACGCTAAAACCACCAATCCCATCATAGAGTTTCGAACAATATAGTTCTCGACGTTCCCGTCATGCGGGGATGTTATTCCCGTTCCCGCCAGCATGGCCCATTAGATCCTTCTTGGTTTGAATTCCCTGCAGAGTGCTAAGTATGTGAAGGGTTTTGCCTTGACACTTGTATATTTTCTTTTGTAGGTTGTGCATCGGGTCTTCTCAGAGACATCTTACGACGATGCAATGAGCGCAGCCCTCAACGCTTCTCACGAGGATGGGGAACGGGCCGGCTTCCTGCTTGGTCTAGGGTTCGTTGAGAAAGGCGTCCCGCCTTCCAACTTCCCTTTGTATAATGTGGATACTGAAGCTATTTACGACCAAGCAGTGAACCAGTATGCTGCCTTCCCGCATCCGGTGGTGGAGAAGGTGAATGAAGTTGCTGCTGATGATGATGGGCTAGCTATCCTTAAGGCTTTCCTTGAACTGCCACGCTCTACTGACGGCGCTGGTCCAAGTGGAAGTGGCCCTGAAGCCTGATCCTGAAGATCCCTTCCCGCCGCTAGGATAGATTTAGTTTGTATAGATTTACTTTCTTGTAGGCGGGTAGTTACCCGGCCATTCTTGTAACGAATATTTGTGAAATATAAATCTTTGTGCGGCTAAGACCGCTTCTTTCATTGGATTCCCTGCTTTATAAACGTTATATGACTTGCATACTTTAGTTTAAATTAGCAATTTTCCAAGTGTTTAGAATAAGTTAACCTTTGAACGTGGTAGATAGGTGTGAAGTTTTGCTTCCTCTTCCGTGATTGTGCGGGTAGGACCGTCACTTGCACGCAGTAGGATGGCTAAACTTTACCATCTGACCTGCGTGTAGGTTTTTTTCATCTTTTGAGGATAAGTTAACCTTTGAACGTGGTAGATAATAGGTGTGAAGTTTTGCTTCCTCTTTCGTGATTGTGCGGGTAGGACCGTCACTTGCACTTAGTAGGATGGCTAAACTTTACCCATATCTGACCTGCGTGTAGGTTTTCCTCATCTTTTGAGGATAAGTTAACCTTTGAACGTGGTAGATAATAGGTGTGAAGTTTTGCTTCCTTGTTCGTGATTGTGCGGGTAAGACCGTCACTTGCACTTACAAGGATGGCTAAACTTTACTTACATCTGACCTGCGTGTAGGTTTTCCTTATTTTTAGCGTTGTGTTTATGCGGGTTTTGCCGCCTTCCACACGTAACGACTTACTTCTTCCCCATTTATGCGGTGAATACCGGCACCAGTGTGGGAAGTTCATAAGTATAAAGGTAAAGTTAACACATTATGAAAGGAGAATCATTTCCATTGGAAGTGGCTCTAGGCCTTTTCTTTACAAGATTTGGAATTGATCTACATATAACATTTGCGTAATTGAGCTCCATTCCATGTTCTTGGGATGGGAGTGCCATCGAGCCTTTCGAGCCGGTATGCGCCCTTTCCCAGGACTTCTTTGATAATGTATGGCCCTTCCCAGACCGGGGCCAGCTTTCCTGGGCGTTCTTGGTTCGAAGCCTCGTTGTTACGCAGTATGTAGTCTACTACATTGAAGTTGCAGAGTTTTACCCGCGTGTTGTAGTACTTTTGCATTTGTCGCTTGTAGTTCTCTTCACGTACTGCGGCTAAGTCTCTGCGTTCCTCGGTCAGCATAAGATCCAACCGTCTTTCCGCATCATTGTCTTCTGGTTGAATCAAGATCCTTGGTGAGGGTAAACCAATTTCGACCGGGACCATGGCTTCCGTGCCATAAGTGAGGCTGAACGGGGTTTCTCCCGTACTGGCCTTCTTCAGCGTTCTGTTTGCCCAAAGGACGTGCGGAAGCTCGTCCACCCAGCAGGATCTGTGTTCCAAGAGTCTTTTCTTGATGCCTTCGACGATGCTCTTGTTTGCTCTTTCCACCTCACCATTACCTTGCGGGTGTGCCACTGAGGTAAAGGTGTGGGTGATTTGAAGTTCTTTCAGCCACTGTTGTAGCTTCTTGTCAGCAAAGTTGGTGCCGTTATCGCTCACCAAATTCTGGGGAATGCCGGTGATCATCGCTACACCCTCAGCTGTTGGCCATCCCATCATGCCGTGGACTGAGGATACCACGGCGTTGAATCTTGCCATCACGTCTCTCCCGAAGAGAATGTCGTACGTGTGGTGTGGCTTCCTCATCACGACAAAGTCCACATCTTCTGTGCGGGAGTGTTTTCCATCTGTAAGAGTGACGGGGAAAGATAGGATACCCAGGGGGTGTTTGTGCTGCCATCAAACCCTTCCATCGAGGCGCAGATCGTTTCCAGGCGCTCCTTGTCTTCGTCATCTAGCTTGTCGAAGAACTGCCTGTACATCACCGTTGACGAGGCGCCGTTGTCAGCAAGAGTGCGAGAAGTGATGTAGTGCCCCAGCTGGCTTTTTATGACGATAGGGCCTTCTTTGCTGGGTCCTCCTGGCACTCACGGGAAGCGCACCTCAGCTTCCTTCCACGCGCATGGTTCTGGCGTTCGCCTTTTTCTTCCTCTGATGTTGCCATGAACCATGTTGATGCTGATGTCAACGGGCTTTCGTCCGTTGCCCCGGGTACCGGTTGTCGTTCCGTCCTCCCTTCTTGATTGATGCCACCAGGTGTGCCAATCTTCCATCCTTGACGAATGCTTCAACAATATCCTTCAAGGATGTACACTCTTCCGTACCATGACCTTTTGTCCCGTGGAAGTCACAGGATTTGCTCTGATCCGCATTAGGTCGGTGCCGGATCACTGGAGCTTTTGGCCACGGTAGCTTTTCAGTGGCAAATATCTCCGTGACGCTTTTGGTGAGTGGCGTCCACCGGTGCTTTTGGCTTGAAGGGTGTGTGTGATTTCTTCCGCCAACAAGAGGGCGGGAGCTGGATGAGGTGTCAAAGTTTACCCTTGACTGCCAGATACCTAGCTTCCTCTTTTTGTTCTGCCGGGCGATCCGGACATTGTTCTCTCTTGTCCTCTGCGTGTAGAGGTGTGTACTCTGGGGGAGGTCCCTTCCCAGTTGCTTCTCCGTCTCGGCAAAGCGCTTGGCCGCCGTCATGATGGCATCCCATGTTGATGGCATGCCATCCTTACCCGTCAATGTGCGGATAAGCTCCGGGTATTCGGCGCCTTGGATGAAAGCGGCGCGAACAAGATCTTCACTTACGTTGCCGAGACTTAGCTTTTTGGAGTTGAAGCGGGTGATGAAGTCTAATAAAGATTCATCCTCCTCTCTAACGCAGTTGCGGATTGTCCACTGTTCCTCGGTGTATTTCCTCTGTTGGCTGAAGTGCTGGCTGAACTTGTTCTGAAAGTCCGCCCAGTCATATATGTGGTGGACCGGTAAACGATCGAACCATGCCCTGGCCGCTCCAACCAGAGTCATCTGGAACATATAACACCACGTGGGTTCCGTCCAGTTACTGACGGTTGCCCCCGCAATGAATCTGTTCAAGTGGTCGTCTGGGTCGGATAGACCATCATAAGTGCCAATGTTAGACATTTGTTTGGCACTTCTCGGGGCGATTGCTTCCGCAATGTCCCTTGCAAACTTTGACTTTCCTGCATTTGTAGCAGTTGGCCTAAAGGTTTTTGAGATGTCACGCTGGTTTCTCTCCGCATTTGTTGGTTTAAAAGCTTCCCCAAAATTCCTTTTTGGCTGGAAGTCCGTTTCCTTACGCTTCCCTTTCGCCTTATGGCGAGGGTTTGCGTCGGTGTCGGATTCTTCTCTCTCCTCGTCTGAGTACTCGCACTCGCTGTTCATAATGAGCTGTTGGCGAGTACTGCCGAATTCGTCAGCCTGTTGAACTGAACGCAAGCGTTCATCCAATTCAGCTTGGAACTCTCTTTGACGTGCTTCGGCCCACGCCTTCACTTGATCTAGTGTTTGGCGAGGGGCCCTCGTTCGTTTTTCCAACTGGGCATCAGTGAACCCCAGTGGAATATTTACTGCACTTGCCTCGGCTTGGGTAGTCGGGGTAGTGTTCGTAAGATTTGTATAACCGCCGGTGTTCCCCCCAGTTGCTGGGGTTGTGGTTACCGGGGTTTCTTGGTCGGTTACTGGCCTTGGGACCGGAGTAACGTTAACCATTTCTTCAGAAATTTTGAAAAAACTAAAATAGTTCTAGCTTTTATGCACGGATGGCGCCAATGAAGAAACACTAAGTGAACCCACAGGCAGATTATAGATAATCTGGGGGTTAAGTAATGTTTCCCACGGATGAGGTCCAGCAGAGAAGGTTGTTCTTCAGGGGGACCTGCAAAACAGACACCGTAAGCTCGTCACTGAGAAGGGGGGGGGGGGGTTCCTCCTTGTGACCACCCTCCGGCGTGAGAATCAGACTAGATTGCTCTGAATATAAGTGTATATTAAGAGATTGCTAGATAAGATTGAGATATCAGATGATGTCCTTACCATTCCAAGGTGTTGGAGTATTTATAGCCGAAGGTAGGGTTCCAAGCAGGTACAGCCGGCTGAATAGTATTCCTGTTCTACCAACAGTGGACGTACGCACAGGCCATGCTGGTTGGTGGATAGGTTACGGCCAACAGTAATAAGGTCGGCTGTATACTGTTCCTTTACTGCCGGCTACGCACTGTTCCACCAACTGTAGGCTGCGCACGTCCCCTCGTAAGGGTTGGTGAGTAGGCAGCGGCTAATAGTGACAAACAGTACTAGAGGGTGCTCCTCCTCGTATTGTTGTCGGTGAGCTGTCACCCTGTGATTAGTTCATGGGCTGCTCTGGTCAAATTGTCTGTTCCGCCCATACCTTAGCAGGTATAGTACGAAAGACCTTCCAGAAGCATACGGACTGGCTCATTTAGGCGGGAGTATTCCCGCCTTGCTCATTCCTTCATGTGACTACTGAAGTAACGAATGCCTTGTGCGTGTAGCCTTGCTGTTAGTGCGGGTAGCCTTCCCTGATGGTTTGTATCCGCAACTGCGGGAACAGGCGGGGTACTTCACCATTGGGAGGCTTTCCCTGCGGGTACAGCTGGCGTACTGCCCGTAAGGTTCTTTGAGCATGGTGGGTCCTGCTGGAGCAGTTGGTCATTGCGCAGACGTCCCTGTTCAAGGTGAGTCTTGCGGGTCCAACTGGGCTCTGCTGGGACCTACCTCTTCATGGCGCCATCCGTGGGACTGCAAGTCGACCTACCTCTGCTTGGAACCCTACCTTCGGCCATCCGGGCGCTAAGGATCTCATGGCCTAGCGGATAGACCTCCACGAACCGATCCGCCGTTTGATCTAGGATGGGCAACTCGTTCTCATCTAGAGCGCGAGTACCCATCCGTGCGGGACCGTCAGCCTCCCGCGGGTTCAGGAGCGACTGCAAGTCGTTCCCCTCTGAAATAAACAAGAAAAAGTTAGACGAAATTCAAAATCAACAAAAGGGAAAAAGGCATACCGTAAGGAACAGAGTTCTAACCGTATTCGAGGACGATCGGAATCTTGCGCGCATCAGCCTCCTTCCACACCCGGCTCATCCCCAGCATCACCATCCCGGACTCCGCAAACCGGTAAACCGGAGATTGGACCCGAGATATCTTCGCAAACCATTCCGCCTCCTGGTAGCTGGAGGCGTGAAGGCTGGGAAGTGCTTGCCCGTTCCTGAATTTCATGGCAATGGGGATGGCGCGAGCGGATATGAAAAAGAACTCCCGCTTCCACGAGCGAAGACTGCGCTCGGTCGCGCAGATCTTTAAACCCTTAATCCGGGTTGTCAACGTGTACCACCCCTGGATGCACCTCCAAGTGTAGAAGGTCATCAGGCGGTCAACATAGGGCTCAATGCCCAGTATCCGGCACACCCACTCAAAGTGGCGAATCTTAGCGATCGCCATGGGGTGCAACTCGGTCAAATGAACACCGTGCCTCTCAAGGACATGGTAAACAAACTTTGTCAATGGGAACCTAAGATTCCCATAAACAAAGAATGCTGCATAAACCCCGATCTTGCCTCTGGGGGCATCGTACACAGTATGATGGGGTTCAGGAAACTCAGGCTCGAGAGACTCGAGCATGAACTTCCTGACGACATACCGGTACAGATCGCCAGGCAGAGCACACTGGCACTCGCCAGCAGTACTCTTGTCATCGGCTGTGGATTCAACATCACGAGACGACATCTTGTGAAGGAAAGGAGAAAACGATTTCGGGAGAATGCTTGCCTGAAAAGATGAGTATTCGCCGGAAATCGCAAAGAAGATGAAGAGAAGAATGAAAGTGTGGATTACAAAGAACCCTCTCCCCCTTTATATACTAATCGCAATTAATGCGATGAAATTAATGCGGAAGAGAGAGAAAGCGAAGGTGCAATGAAACTATGACACGTGGCAAAAAGCAAGCTGGCAACAGCTGTTGACAGGACGCATACCATTAATTTCGCGGCCACGCGCCCGAAAAATCGCGCCCACGCGCCTGAAAAAGCGTCTGGAATGACCATGTACTGTCACGTCACCATAACTTCCTGCACGTCCTGACACAGTCAGAAGAAACCGTCGCACGACGTTTCAGAGTTTTGGACTGTTCTTCTTTCCACCAACTCTTCGAATTTCAAAATTCAAAATTCAAAAAAGATTCAAAAGTAAGCGGGAAAATACCCCTTACCTTGGCAACCAAGTAACTGTAAGACAGGTGCGGGTACAGTGTCAAGGCAAAACCCTTCACAAACTTAGCACCTGCAAGGAATTGAAGCCAAGAATTCCTCGGCAACCAAGTAACCGTAAGACGGATGCGGGTACAGTGTTAAGGCAAAACCCTTCACATACTTAGCACCCGCAGGGAATTGACGCCAGGAATACCTTGGAAGTAAAGTAACCGTAAGACAAGTGTGGGTACAGTGTCAAGGCAAAACTCTTCACATACTTAGCACTCTGCAGGGAATTCAAACCAAGAAGGATCTAATGGGCCATGCTGGCGGGAACGGGAATAACATCCCCGCATGACGGGAACGTCGAGAACTATATTGTTCGAAACTCCATGATGGGATTGGTGGTTTTAGCGTAATTGATCAGTATGTTGAAAGCTACCAAAACCCCACGGAGAATCCACACAAGTAGGACTCAACGCTCCTGACGTGCGAGGAGGTTACAAACCTACCCGCTTCACACCCAAAGATCAAGCAGAAAAGTCGGGAATTTCTGCGTGACATCAGGAAAACCGCGGGATGAATCACCACGGAAAACCGAAAAACTAAACCCTTTTCAAAACCCCTTGCTAAGTCCAAAAGTTCACCTCACTTATTAATAATTCGTGAGAAGAACATTGGACTGGGGGGACTTGAAGAGGTAGGTCCCAGCAGAGCCCAGTTGGACCCGCAAGACTCACCTTGAACAGGGACGTCTGCGCAATGACCAACTGCTCCAGCAGGACCCACCATGCTCAAAGAACCTTACGCGCAGTACGCCAGCTGTACCCGCAGGGAAAGCCTCCCAATGGTGAAGTACCCCGCCTGTTCCCGCAGTTGCGGATACAAACCATCAGGGAAGGCTACCCGCACTAACAGCAAGGCTACACGCACAAGGCATTCGTTACTTCAGTAGTCACATGAAGGAATGAGCAAGGCGGGAATACTCCCGCCTAAATGAGCCAGTCCGTATGCTTCTGGAAGGTCTTTCGTACTATACCTGCTAAGGTATGGGCGGAACAGACAATTTGACCAGAGCAGCCCATGAACTAATCACAGGGTGACAGCTCACCGACAACAATACGAGGAGGAGCACCCTCTAGTACTGTTTGTCACTATTAGCCGCTGCCTACTCACCAACCCTTACGAGGGGACGTGCGCAGCCTACAGTTGGTGGAACAGTGCGTAGCCGGCAGTAAAGGAACAGTATACAGCCGACCTTATTACTGTTGGCCGTAACCTATCCACCAACCAGCATGGCCTGTGCGTACGTCCACTGTTGGTAGAACAGGAATACTATTCAGCCGGCTGTACCTGCTTGGAACCCTACCTTCGGCTATAAATACTCCAACACCTTGGAATGGTAAGGACATCATCTGATATCTCAATCTTATCTAGCAATCTCTTAATATACACTTATATTCAGAGCAATCTAGTCTGATTCTCACGCCGGAGGGTGGTCACAAGGAGGAACCCCCCCCCCTTCTCAGTGACGATCTTACGGTGTCTGTTTTGCAGGTCCCCCTGAAGAACAACCTTCTCTTCTGGACCTCATCCGTGGGAAACATTACTTAACCCCCAGATTATCTATAATCTGCCTGTGGGTTCACTTAGTGTTTCTTCAGTAAAGTATAAATACACTTTGATTTTTTAAGTGCTACAATAATTTCTCTTGATACTTTCAAATTAGAAACTTCTACTATCCAATATGTCAAAATAAAAAACTTCCAATAAAGAATACAAGTTTGACAACAATTAAAATAAAAAAAACATGATTAAGCAAACCTCCACAACTAAAAATTGACGAGTAATTACCAAACAAAAATCCTCTTGTTGCTTCTGATGAACATTTCCATCCCACCTCAGTAGTTTAAGTGGTTAACCCAAACATCGTTAATAGAGCTTATCAGTTCCATTAATATTCCCACAATTTCCCATTTTGCTCCTATCGTCTACTGGGGTTCTTATGGAGTTTGAGGATGAGGAAAAGGATGCAGGGAGGGATGCGTGAAGAACAAAGCAATTTCTTTAAAGACTATATTGGCCGTGGATGAAGCAGTCCTTTGCTAGATTTACGCCTACTATCTTTTTTGGGAGAGAAGTGGTAGAACTCAAAATAGTGATAACCAACAGACATGAGCACCACTAATTTGTTGATGAATCTACTTATGCAAAAGATAAAGAAAGACGAAGTAGAACACAACAACTACGAAAGTAAGATGGTAAGAGATATACGAGTGAGAGAGACAAAATCACTTATATAGGAAACTTTTGTTTTTATGACCGTTTCACAACGTTTATTTTTATTAATTACTTTGGATTCGTATATATAACCACTAAAGATTTTGAAATTGGAAAATTCACAATGGTTATTTTCTATGGGTAAGGTTTATGTACATCTTAATTTTAACATGAGAACATAGAAAATAATACCAATTTATAAAAAAATAAGAACGTAAGAAAAAATACAAACTACAATACCAATCTACAAAAACAATGATTTATAACAACATAGAAACAAAACCTAATAATGACAAAAGAGTTAAAATCAAGAACAAAATAATAACAGCAAATACTTATAACGGCAAAAGAAAAATATCTAATAATAACAAAATGTAAATCATCAACACTTATAACGTCTCATAATAAAAAATTAGCAAATACGAACAAAACAATAATAGCAAACACCTATAAAATTAAACCTAATAATAACAGCAAATTGGTTCTCATTGTTTTCTTGTTAAAAATAAAATGTATTTGATCCTGTTTATATTTTTTATTATTTAATTTGAAATTTTATAAAACAATCAGATTCAATTATATTTTTCATTTTTAAAAGTTTTGAATTTGAACCGTTCCTTATATAAATATCATATTTGTGGTGGCGCTTTCTTTTAATTTAGAAAGTTATTCGCAATATAAAACCAACACTCGTAATTAAATATTGTTTTTGACAATTATAAAAAATACTAGTAAGGAAGCTACTTTACTAATGAAGCAAAATCAACCATCAGAATATATGACCATCCAACATGAAAAAGTAAATAAATCAAGATAAAAGAATTACGTGTTGAAATGCTTGACCGATTGTTGAACCGAACACTTGCTTAAACTACGTATCGATTTGTTAAATCTAGACGAACCGAAAATATTAACTAATTTTGATTAAGTTAAATGATTGAATATTATTCTATAGCAACAAACTTTTATTATAAACTATAATGTATGGTTTCTACCCTCTATATTTAAACCTCAATTATTAACCGAACTTTTGTAGTGTTTATTTTAATTCTTGTTTCATATTTTCTTTTATTCATTCTAGTATTATTTAATTGTTAGGATTGTTCTGTCAAGTTTGTTTGTGTCGGCTCGCTTACTCGCCTACTCGTTTATTCTATTATTTATCTTTTGCTTGCCTTTTGACGAGGTGATATTTACACACCCTGTTTTTAGTTTTACGCTTTTGGGGGTAACATGCGTACATTATATCAACCTCATGTTTTGAATCTATTTTTCCTCGACCACACTTCAAAATCATGTGATGTGATTATTGCTCATTAATTGTCCTGATTTGGCCTCATTATCATCCCCATCCCAGTTAGTATGATCATACAGTACCTCAATGGTTTAGCTTTGTGCTAAATTGAATGGGTCCACAATTATTTATGTCATTGCAATTATCCTAGTTTTTTAAAACCGGATCGAACTGGTTACCTTACCAAGCCACTGAACAGACCAATTCAACCAGTAGAACCAGAATAGCAGCTGGATAACCTTTTTTAAGTTTAAAATATAAAAAATAAAATCCAAACGTCTAACAAAATTTAAAATCAACCATAAAGGATAGTGTGTATTTATGTATTAAAGTTGGTATCATGTGATTTATACAATTTCCTTGAAACATAAATGTTTATAAAATTTATTTATGTTAGTTTATATAATTTATTAAATTTATATTTACATTAAATATAAATTTATTTGATTTTTTCATAATATCCTATAGACAAGATTAGTTTGCTTTTTCCCATGTCAAAAAGATGGGAAGGTTAAAATACAAAGAGAGATAAAAATAAGAAGTCCACATTAAAAACTCTTCAAAAAAAAATTTTAAAAAAATAATTAAAAAATCATATCTCAAAATATAAATAAAAAATAAAAAAAAAACAAAAATGTTTCCCTCGTCATTCTAGTTCCAGGAAAAAAAAAACAAAACAAAACCCGAAAAGACACAATGCAGAGACCAAAGATACAATGACAAAAATGAACAAAAGACACAATTATAACTAAAAAAAGACACAATAAATCACAAAATATAACATAATGTCGAACAAAATATAACACAATGTTGACTAATATAACACAATATCAATAAAAAAAGACATAATGTCAAGATAAAATGATATTTTTCCCTCAGCATTGTGTTTTTTTAAGAAAGAGAAAGACGGTGAGAACATTTTTGTGTTTTTATTTTTTTTTTGTTTTTTATTAAATTTTGAGTTGTGATTATTTATTTATTTATTTTTATTTTTTTGAAGAGTTTTTTGTGTTGCTATAAATCTTTCTCATTTTTGTCTTCCTTTGTAGAATAACTTTACCCGCCTTGACCCACCACGGGAAAGGTTAAAATGCAAATGAAGATAAAAATGAGAAGGATGCTAATGATTTGTAGCCACACAAAAAACTCCTCAAAAAAATTAAAAAAATCATAACTCAACATATAAATAAAAAATTTTTAAAAAACAAAAATGTTTCCCTCGTTATTCTCGTTCAAAACAAAACAAAACCCGAAAAGACACAATGTAGAGACCAAAGACACAATGACGAAAATGAACAAAAGACACAATTATAACTAAAAAAAGGCAATAAATCACAAAATATAATACAATGCCGAACAAAATATAACACAATATTAACTAATATAACACAATATCAAGAAAAAAAGACACAATGTCAAGACATAATGATATTTTTTTCTCAGCATTGTGGTTTTTTTTAAGAACGAGAAACACGGTGGAAACATTTTTGTGTTTTTACTTTTTTATTAAATTTGGGTTGTGATTTTTAATTTTATTTTTTAGTTTTTTTAAGGGATTTTTTTGTGTGCCTATAAATCATTCTTATTTTTGTCTTCCTTTATAGAATAACCTGACCATAATAGCCACAACAAATCTTTCACAACATAAAATTGGCATTACCAAAAATCCACTTATTGCTGTTGATGTTCATGCTTACATACTTTTTTCCCACCTCTTTACGTATGTATGTATGAGTGAGATAAAATCACTTAGGTACTGTTTGTTTTTTCAGAGATAAAATGTCTGCAGTCTACGGACTACATCTGCAGATATCTGTAGTAGACGAAGTGGACTAAACCTCTGCAATCTGCAAGAAGAAGACTGTTTGTTTTTTAACGTCTGCACACAGCTAAAACTTTCAATATAAGCTCTATACCAAAAACACAAATTATCCAACAACAATTAAAAATATATAAATCCAAAATTTATACCTCTAAACTAGCAAATTATAAAACTTACATCAACAATTTTCCACGTGAATATTTTTCCTCCAAAAGTTTCTTCAATTGTTTTCGAAAGTAGATAGTTCATACATAATGAATGAAACGAGCCAAAACTTGAGCTTAAAACAATTCACAAGCCGATGACATAAACCTAAACTTTCTACAAACCTTTTTCAACTAAAAACTTTCTATAGACTTTTTATAATCCTTAACTTTCTACAAACTTTTTTCAACTAAAAACTAATAATACTTGAACAATTATGTAAAATAATAATTGAAAAAAAACTAATAAATTAACAACTCAATTGAACAAATCAATTATCAAAAATTCAATTAACAAAAACTTAATAACTTAATTGATATATGATAGAAATAATGAGTTTAGAAGAGGTTGGGAGACTATGGTCCAAGTCTACACCAAGAAGAGGGCGCACAGACGTTTTTAATGAAACGTCTTCGAAAAAACAAACAGTATGCAGAGGGCAATATCTGCACGTGGTCTGCGCGCTGCAAACAAAAGAGGCTAGGAAGATCTTTTGTAAAAAAACAAACACTACCTTATATAGAGTAGGGGTGAGCAGAAAATCGAATGAACTGAATCAAAACCGAATTAACCGAAAAAACCGCACCGTAAAAACTAAACCGAAGCATTAAACGACGGTTAATTTTTTTTAAAAAAAATCGAAACTTTGGTTTCGATTCGGTTATCCATTTTTAAAAAAACAAAAATAACCGAAACGAACCGATTGATGATGATAAAGATTATCAAGATCATGAAGAATGGACTAAACTTTTAAGATAAATAAATAAGATGATAAATGAAGATCGGGACTAAACTTTTAATGTTTTTTAATTTTTAAACTCTATTTAACAACTTTGTATTCGTATAGTTCCACATAAGACATGCTTATTTTTGTTTTTTGAATTCAATATATATGTGGACTGTGATACTCTAACACGTTCTTATACAAACTTAAAATATGCATTTTCATTTTTAATTTTTTTTTTTTGCAATGTCAACACATAACTGAAAAATAACCAAACCGAAACCGAAATTAACCGAAAAATCGAAAACCGAAAAACAGGAAAACCGAAAACCGAACGGTTTGCATATTCAAATAACCGATTACTTCGGTTTCGGTTTGGGTTTCGCCTAATAACCGAACCGAACCGTGCTCAGCCGTAATATAGAGACTTTTGATTTTGTGTCGTTTCACGACGTTCATTTTTATTAATTACTTTAGACTCGTATATTTAACTACTAAAGATTTAGAAATTGGAAATTCTTCACAATGGTAACCTTAGTTATTTTCGTCTTAAATTTTGAAATTTACGCAGCAGTCACAAAATAATTTTCTATTTGCATAAATTCTTGAGCATGCGCCCTACTTGCGGTGCGCGCATATAATGTATACATGTGTGAACCCTCGGATGGGCAAAAGTGAAATTGCACTAGTTTTGACGTTATTTTACTAATCTCGTGAAAATAACGCTAAAAGTGGCGGAAGGTTAATCATGCATCATATGGTGGCGTTGATAACCGAAAGAGAAGGATACATGAACCAATCGGTCGGTGTGCCGATGGTTTAGTATTAAGGCTGTCTACACCTTACCCTCCTCAGACCCTACCATAACTTTACTATTGGTGGGATATAGTGAGTACGATGATGATGATAAATTCTTTAACATGTGTTACATTTATAATTATCATTTCATGGTGACAATTCCTTTTAGTTTAGAAAGTTATTCACAATATAAAATAACACTCTTAATTAAATATTGTTATCGAGTAACTTAGGAAAAAAAAATCTTAGTAACGAAGCTACCCTATTAATGAAGTTAAGGAAGCAATTAACCGTGACAAAAATTACATCAATCTAAAATGCAAAAGTAAAGAAAACACCACTAAAAGAAATATGTGTTGGAAAATTTAGAGGGGAAAGTTGTTTTACACTAGGCATGTAAATGAACCGAACGTTCGGTGAACTATTCGTGAACCGTTTGGCGAGAAATTCGGTTATGTTCGTTTATTTAATAAACAAACGAACATGAACACATGTTCTGTTCGTTCATTTATGTTCATGAACGTTCGTTTATGTTCGTTTATGTCTGTTTATTTATGATCGTTTATGTATTAATATAAAATAATTAGATATTATTTGGATAGGTCATCTACTTAAAGGTTTTATACTTGTTAATTTGTGTTCGTTCAAGTGTTTTCATTTAAGTTCGTTTATATATGTGTTCATTTACATTTGTTCATACATGCTCGCTTATCTTTGTTCAGTTATGTTCGTTTAGATTTAAACAAACGAACACAAATGTCCATTTTTAAATAAACGAACATGAACATAAATATTTGTTCGACTAAGCATCCGTGCTCTATTAAAGTTAAATGAACGAACACGAACATGCCATTGTTCGTGTTCATTCGATTCGTTCACATGATGAATACATCGCTCCCAATCTTTAAGCTCTGCCGATTTTATTTTTGTTCGTGAACCGTTCGTGAACACATTAATTTCCTTAATGAACGAACACGAACATAAAATCTCGTTTGGTAAGTGTTTGTGAACCGTTCATGAACACATTATTTTCTTAACGAACAAACATGAACAAGGCCTTGTTCGTGTTCGTTCGGTTCGTTTACAGCCCTATTTTACACAAAACATAGACAAACAATTGGGTGACTTTTATTTATGTAAGAGTTAATGGCCATTTTCGTCCCTGTGGTTTGCTACTTTCGCCACTTCAGTTCAAAGTTTGAAATTTTGTCAATTTAATCCTTATAGTTTTAAACATTAGCCAATTACGCCCCCCATCTAACGGCATCCAACTATGCCGTTAGTTTAAGGGGTATTTTTGTCTTTTACCTGTTTATTTTTAGTTAATGGTCATTTTCGTCCCTGTGGTTTGATATTTTTGCTACTTCAGTCCAAAGTTTGAAATTTTGTTAATAATTTTATGTTTAATTTAGTTCAGTCTTTTTTTTCTATAACCCCTAAGAGCATAATCCAAGCCCAAAACTATCGAGCATCGACCACAACAGATCGACATTTACTTTGTTGACACCAATAATCATCCAACCCTCGTATTTAGCTTCTAGGCATTTCCTAAACTCTCTCCCATGGTGGAATTCATTGGTAAAATGGTTAGAGTAATTCCCTAAAATTGAATTATACCGAAAAAACTAAAATCGTTTCTAATAGTTAGGGTTTAGAGATTACCATATGTAGAAAACATCTGGGTCGACCAAGATGTGGGATATTCGACCTCCTGATTTTGATTTCGACCAATAAATTCCACCATGGGGGAGAGTTTAGGAAATGCCTAGAAACTAAATACGGGGGGGGGGGTAAGATTATTGTTGTCGACATAGTAAATGTAGAGTTTTGGTCGATGCACGATGGTTTTGGGCTTGGATTATGCTCTTAGGGGTTATAGACAAAAAAAAAAACATTAAACAAAAAAAAAACTGAATTAAATTAAACATTAAATTGATTGTAACAACCACAAAATTTTGGTTCAAATTTGACAAGTTTGTAAAGATAAATGACCAAAAATATTTATGGGATAAGTAATAGGAAAAGTAAGATAAAGAAAAGAAGAATTTTTATGTCAATGAAATAAGTAAGGAAACTTCATCCCACATGGAAAGTGGGAAAGAAATGGAAGCACTTTATAAGGAATGAGTTTTCCATGATAATATTTTTGTATGGTTAACCACTCTCGCTAGTCCTAGCGGAGGGTGCGAAGCACCCGAAGCGCACGCGCACGGACACGGACTTGGGCGATGGGCGTAATGTGGCGTTTTGATGGCGCACTTTGCACTTCGGCCGCGAGCCGCATAAGGGCCGCTTTAGTATTTTTGAACCGTGGAAGATAGACCAAGACGTGACAAGTTAACAAAGTCCAAGCTGAATAAAATTTTGGTTTTCTAGACCCATCGCGCTACGCGACGGGTAAAACATACTGATCATCGCGCTACGCGATGGTGTTTCCCAGGAATTTAGAAAAAGGGGCGCCGCGCTACGCGATAGTCCAGAAGGAAGGGGGTATCGCGCTACGCGATGACCCGGTTAACTAACCGGATCAACCACGTGTCAACAAGTGGCAAGATCTTGTGAATTGGGGCGTCGCGCTACGCGATGGCCTATGGAGAGGCCCATCGCGCTACGCGACGGTAGGCAAAACTTTGCCTATAAAAGGGGGTTACGGGTTTGATGCATTTTCATCCCAAATTCATACTCACTTTCACACACATAACCTTGGGAGGCGTGCCCGACCATTGTGAGGTTCTGAGGCTCTGATTTTCTCGTAATTCGTGCAAGAACTGGAGTTTTAACGATCCGTAGATGTGTTAAGCGAGCTGGAAGCGAGGTCCCGATGATTTAAGTTTCAATAAGTGATAAGGGAGTAGAAGTGCTGCCCGTGCAAAACTTAGGCAATTAAAATACCCGCATGAGGTAGGGGTTCTGCTTAAGTTATTATTTTATTATAATGACTTAGACTATAGTCGGGAGTATAGCCCGAACGTTGATTACTAATAAGCATAACATACCTTTTCATATGTAAAGGTCATAGTAAAGTATTGTTTCTTAGTGATTAAGAAACGTAAGGAATAAAATAATATTTCTTTGTGATCAAGAAATCTATGCAAAGGTTATAATTAGATTAAACTTTCTTCTTGAAGAAGAAACCCAATATGGATGTTTCTTTCTGAAGAAGAAACATAGTATATGATTAATGAATAGACAAATGGACTAAAGATCCAAATGTTTTATAGAAAGAAATGGATTGTCAAGGTTAAGCTATACAAAACAGACTATGGGTCTGAAGCTAGATTGTTGATCTAGATATTTATACAAAGGTTGTTCTCGTACTATAGGTCCGAGATAGAAAGAATGCATAAATCAGAAAGATACACTGATCAAGAATAAAGGTGAATACGTCCAGCCTTTTTATATGTTTTATGACGTGAATACGTCTATGTACTGTTTTAAAGATTTACTATGGAGGGTTATCCATAGATAAAGAGTCAGAAAAGATTTGTATGAGGATTGGTACGAATCCTCTATGTTTATGAAATGTTTACTCTTATAAACTATGGACTGTTATCCATATGTAAAGAGTTATGAAAGTATTTGCTACAAGGTAGAACTAAACACTCAGGGTAAAATACATGTGTCTGGATCCTTACATATCTATAGTGGGCACACTACAGACATGACCAAGAGGCAAGTGACTGTCTCTAGGGCGAGTGAAGTCCAATTATGTGGTCAATGGGTATTTTTAGTTCCGATGAGATGGGATTAAGACCCACTGAGTCGTTGAACACTATTGGTGTTGTATTATAACGAAGATGATTTGTATATGATTATGTATGATGAATTATGAAAACCTTTTTGTTGAGTCAGCGTTATTCACCAACACATAGCTGATGTATTTTCCCCACATTTCAGGGAAATAGTAAAGGTTAGAACAGACAAGTAAGACAGATAAGAAGATTGAGGACATAGTTATTAGAGGTGATCTGATGGCTCAGATATTTTATTAAAAATACTGTGAAGAATCATATTTTAAAATGACAGGTATTTTAAAACGGATATTAAATTCCCGAGATTTCAATATATTGATATTTTATTCAAAAGACTTCCGCTAAAAGAACATAACTCTGATATATTTACAAAACAGGTACCAACTATTGGTCATACGCCTAGGCCCTAGGGCGGGGTGTGACATTGATAAAATTTCAAACTTTAGACTAAAGTAGAAAGTATTAAATCACAGGGACGAAAATGACCATTAACTAAAAATAAACAAACAAAAGACAAAAATACCCCTTAAACTAACGGCATAGTTGGATGCCGTTAGACGGGGGGGGGGGGGTGTGCAACTGACTAATGTTTAAGCTATAAGGTCTAAATTGACAAAATTTCAAACTTTGGACTGAAATGACGAAATTAACAAACCACGGAGACGAAAATGGCCATTAACTCTTTATATAATTATTAAAATAGCGAGCTTGTAATCTCATTACGTTAGTTGGCAAATGCTTGTTGGGTTAAATGTATGGTAATGAGGATATACTAGCACACATGTGACAAGAATTAAGCAAAAACCTTTTGTGAGGTCTCGGTTCAATTTCAACATTAGAGAACACTAGAGGTGGGCAAATAAACGGTCAACCGAATTGACCCGAAAATTGAACCGAAACCGAACCGGTTTGAAGCCGATTATGTAGAAACCGGTTTGGAACCGATTGAAACCGTAGGTTCGGAACCGGTTAACCGAACTGAAACCGGGCTAAACCGGTCAAAACCCGAACCGAAACTGATCAAAACCCGAACCGAAACCTATTAACACCCGAAACCGAAACTGATCATACCATAGTAAGAAACCGGTTTCAACCCGAACTGAAACCGATCATAAACCGGTTTTGACTTTTGTTGACCAAACCGAACCGGTTTTAACCCAAACCGTTTTAAGTTTTAAGCCAGTTTGTGCACCTCTAGAGAACACTACTAGTCGTCCGAACTCACGTATGGCAGGTTTTATATGACCATCCCCAATGCAAAGCACTTGAAGATGCACTTGGCCTAGGTGGCTTTAACAACAATAAATGATGCAGTGGAGCAACTTAACATTTGGAGGAGTGCACGTCCGGACGTGCGGTTGTTTTTGCAAGATTGTGGGTCTAGTTAAGTTTAAAGAGTTGGGTTTTTTCTTTGTAGTTTATTTTAAATACAAATTGTACATGCATAGTACTGTAACAAGTAAATCACATCTAATTGTTTATTTAAATCAGAATAAATAACATTATACTACTTTAGTTTGTATATCTTTTTACATTTAAATCATTGTATTATTTAATTTTTATAATTCTCGATTTGCAAGTTTTATTGTTGTAAGACTGTAAGTATACTATATTTGTTTTCTTAATAGGCAAAAATAATTCTATATATAGAATTTCATTATTAAAAATAAATTTAAAAATTGGTGATAATGTGGAAATGTAAGTATTAGCAAAAATGTTTGTGGGGTTGAAGCGAAAATAAGAGTTTATAGTGCATTTGTGAAAATATGATGTGGCAACTGACGGACTTGTTTATAAATGCATTTAGCGTCTATGGTCTAAGGGCGGTAAGTTGTTCGGAGCCTCTCAACAAGAAGTTGCATTAAAGGTGTTAAAAAGACATAACAAATGTATTATATAAAAAACACAAAATACAATTTTCGTAGAACAAAATAGAAGGTAACCTTGATAGAAATTAATTAAAAAAATTACCCATGACTAGACGATGAATGAGAAACCCGAGGGGCGAGGCATCTTTCTAGGGCCACTCACCAACCCATCCATCCTAATTATTACATTTTCATTTTCCAGATATTATATTTGTTCAATTACTATCTTACCCCTCATCCTCTTCTAGTTCTTTCTTACTTTACCTTTTCCACCGTTCTCAATCTCATTCCAGTACCAGAAAAGCATGTCTAAAGCTACCACCCTGTGCACATTAGCCCTTCTCCTTCGTTCAACGCTATCCTACGCCGTTGCTCGTTCACCACCGGCCTTCAGTAACATCACTCCAGTTAATACTCATCACTTGGTACGCTAAATTACTTCTGATAAATATTTTATAAACTAATAATTGTTTGTAACTGTTTATTTAGTAATTGTTTTTTGGGTAAATTAACATTTGAATTAGGATGAAGAGATTGCAAAAAGAGGTTATGGGGAATTAAAGTGTGAAGGAGATGGAGAAGAAGAGTGCCTGATGAGAAGAACACTTGCCTCGCATCTTGATTATATTTATACACAAAATAAGCAGCCGTGAATTGTAACATGTTTTAGATATATGTTAAATATTATTTATTTTATTTTGTTTGATATGGCGATATGATTGTGTTAGAATCTCTCCACCAGCAAATGAGGTCTGCCGACTGCCGCAACCGTTGGTAATCATGGTTTACGATGTATCACTGGCTAATTTAAAAACGACATCGGTTTGGTACTTTGGTTTATGTTTAACTTTATCATATCTGATTTTGTTTAAACTTTTAATTTTTTGGATTATTAGTCCGAATTTGGCAAATGTATTCTATTTCAAATGTTTACATGGTGTGTCATATTTTCATACATCATTTAAGCATTAAGCACACTTATTTTAAATTCTACATTCACTTATATTTCCTTCTTTTTTTTATATGTATGATAAGCTCACATGCATTCAATCAAGGGTAAGTAAAGCTTAAATTTTAGTGAGTTTTACCATTTGATCTTTCAACAACATTTGTTTCTTAATTTTGAAGTGAACTTTTTTTATTATCTTACAAAAGTGAGGTAATTATAATATGCAACCGTTAAAGAAAATTAAAAATGTAAAGTGGTTTATTTTATTTTTAAATTTTGAGTAACCAAGATTTAAGTTTGAATCTAAGTTGATAATTTTTTTTTCCTTTTTAATGTAGTGTAGTGGTAGGAAGCATGAGTTTCTCAAATTAGACCAAGTTTAAACCTCACTTATAAAACTTTGAGGGAAGACATGGGTGACTTAATGAAGGAAGACTGAGATCTTTGTGATCTCCAGTTCGATCCTTAGGGCTCCCGAGTTTTACCACGAGAGGGACTTCGAGTGGGTGGGTTTTCTCCGGAACTAGAGATAACTTGGAGGCGCTTAAGTGCTGGTAATATCAGCTTGAGCATGGCTAACCGGGGTGCTGGTGCTTTTTCTGTGCAGAATGTGGATCTTAATACTCCTTTTAGAGAAGTTATTCAATCTGCTGATTTTTCTACCTTAGTTCTGCCTAGCTTATCCACAGAGGCTCAATCTATTTTGTAAGATATCTCTCTAGATTCTGACATCCCAGATAGACTAGTTTGGCATCATTCCCCTTCAGGTCTTTTCTCCTCTGCTTCCTATTGGCATTCTCCGTATGGCTGGGTTGCCATTGGATCACCTCGTACGGAGTATCTAGGCATTATATGTTTGTTGGCCGTTAAAAAAAAATGATTGCTTACTTTTTTTTTTTAAACCGAGTTTGTTCGTAATTAATTTGTTAAATGTAATTGTGCTCTCTTATTTTTACACAAAGTAGTAACTACAAATTATTTTCCCAATTACAAATTGTTGAAATAATTTAGCTTGGCACATTCTCATTCATGCTGCACCCTCTTATGTCTCGAGACTCGAATATAACTAACAATAAATTCTATCAGGCAAGTTAATGAGGGAGACACATTCTTGTCTAGTTCAAGCCTCAGGTCACCAACTACTTGCTACCGCCAACTTCATCTAGCGGACAAAGGCCCAAAAACGACTTCTTTGTGAAGCAAAGCCAGTTGTAGTATGTAACGGCATGTTTGTTTTTTCTCACGACTCTCATAATATTGGTCATGATGTATTTCTTTTCTCTCATTACAAACTTACACTTATTTATTTATTTTGTTATTGAACATCCTATGATATATTTTTCATATTGTGACTAGTCTTTTCAAACTTTGGCAAGTCAAGTAATCTATCTATAACATGTCTTTTCAAACTAAATACCTTCTTCAGTGATCAATTTGCATACACCTTCAAACTAAAATCTCAAGATCAAAACATAAAAGAACGGGTTAATCTTGAAAGAACATATTGTAAAAAGATGATAATTTCCTTGAAAATGAGGCCTTGTAGTGACCCGTTTGATATTGTAACAAGGGAGACGTTTTATACCCTTTTAGAGAGACATTTGTACATCGATGATCTCAATTGTTTAGAGAGACCTTTAGTGAAGAAGAACGTAGTAGAAATCCATCGTAGCCATTATACACCATTGTTTATTTGGTGATATTTTTCACAATTTTTTATTCATTATTAAGGCTATGTGTAGTGGAGGGGCTACAAAATTGGGGGGGGGGGGGGGGTTGACACATGGTCAAATAGGCGATATGTAGCCCAAGGGGCGATATTGTAGCCCATAAATCGCCCCAACCCCAATACTTGCTCTCCACGTCACCAAGTCCATCAAACAAGCTGGCGACAAATATATGTCACCCCCCCCCCCCCCACACTTATCGCTGAGGGGGGGGGGTGGGGGGGTGTACATGCCACATATCGCCCCAAAATTGGGGTATTTGTCTTCCCACGACACACTGTATAATAGACATCAATATAAATTGTATATTATTATTAGATTGATTGTGCTTGATCTTTAGCTTTATACATAGAGTATATACGTTTACATATAAATGAGAATGTAAGTTTTGACAGACATTATTTCCAATATGGTATCATTAGCCTAACTCTAAAACAACCGCCTCCTCCACGTTGGCTCCCAAAAATCTTTGATCCTCGCCTTCCCTGCTGCCTCTTCTCAATTCGATCCCTCCTCTCTTTGATCTCATCGTCATGGATAACAAACTTCACCCTTCTCTCACCGTCACCAATATCAAAAACTTCATCCTAATCACCCTTGAATCCGAATCTGGCCCTATACTTCATGGTCGGAACTCTTCAAAATTCCTTGTCATGCTTTTATGGTGTATGATCACCTTATCTCACCAATAAAACCACAAGAAACATCTACGCTCAAAGAAGCCGACCCTAAAGCACCACCGTCCGCCGCTGACTCTTGGGAGCGGATCGACGCCATAGCCCTCCAATGGATCTATGGCACCATCTCAGGTGATTTGCTTAGCAACATTCTCAAGAAAGACACATCTACTGATGATGCATGGAAGGATCTTGCTGAACTGTTTGCTTAATGACAGTAAAGCCACTCGAGTCGTTTACTTGAAAACGAAGTTTGCCAACACCCTGCCTTGATAATTTGCCGAATATGCATGTTTATTGTCAAGAACTTTTTGGCAGACCAACTTTGCC
>NW_027500261.1:0-89351 GCF_021521415.1 Bidens hawaiensis
AAAGTCTTTTGGACACCTTCAAATACTTTTATTCAACTTGATATTTACCTTTCATACTCTGATTATTATTATACTTATTGAATCATTTATTTACGAGAATATTACAAGGTTCTAGTTCTGATTTGGTACAATAATTATCCGAAATGCTTAGCGAAAACTCTGGCTTCATTAGATCAAAATGAAACGGTAGATCTTGACAAGTGACATGTCGGAAAAAAAGTCTAACAAATTTACATACTATATTCTATTTACATGTGGTGAAGGTGGTAGTTAATACGGTTCCCATGACTAGCTATGATGGTGGCAACAAGCGTGGTCCATGGTAGATCCATCAAATAGCGCCTCCAGGACCGGTAACTAAGAAGGAAGCAATACTCTCTGCAAGCATCAGCTTCTCTATAGCCACCTTCTCACCAAACTTGTACGAGAAACAAAGCTGTCCTTGTGATTCCGCGCATCCCATCTGCACAGGGAAACACACCACCGCGCTTCCACCTAATGGACTCGCGTAATCATAGAGTTGTTTCATCGACTGATGAACTTCTCCTACGTATCTATCTCCAAGCTTACGCTTGCAATAAAGCTTGATCACAAGCATTGTTCCATGATGTTGTAACCATTGTTCGCTTATGGAGTATTTCATGGTGTAGTGCCATGCTGGGTTGGTACGGCCGTGCTTGTCCGCAGGAGTCCGCTTCTCCATTTCTTGGTTACCACCGATAAACACCTATGGTAAAATCAATCATATATATTTTTAAAACACTTAAGATACATATTAAATTTCTAACTTGTTTTAATCTATGATTTTATGTAAATAACAAAAGAAAGTAATACCTTGGCATAGACTTTCATCTTGAAAATCCGTCTTACATCTCTTAAACCATTTGCAGAGTTAATGGTCAACTCGAGTTTTCGGCATTCCATTTTTGCATCTCTTTCTTGCAAGAATATGCCTGTAATTTCTTGAGTTTGGTAGATCGAGTGTTAAATTTTCCAAGTGGCTGTGTTTCTATATATATATATGCCGTGAGAGAATGATAAAAAGGAAAATGGAAGGAAAGTCTAGAGAAGACTTTTTGGCAATATTTGGCTGCTTGAGTGACCCACTGGGCCCTACATGTTTATTATATTTTGTCCAATGTAAGTTGACTGGTTCTTCAGTCATAATGTTTAACTAGCCAACCACCCAGTATACGTTAGAATCTTCCTAAGATAAGTCAGATAAAATTTATTTTTATGTATGATGTCAGGACAATTTTCATAGAGTTTAGATATTGTTCTTAAAAGATATTAGAATATATTTGAAAAATAACCTGTTTAGTGTATCAATATAATCTTCTCTGTGCCACTTAGCGCAAAGGCATCGTGACCAAGCTAGACTCGCACCACCCTCATCTGTTGTTTGCTCTATACAAACATGAAAAGACGTACTCTGCCTGCACACTCTGGCTTTTTTCCTTGAGTCCTTTGGGCGGGGAAAAGTCTACTATCTTCTATGGTGAGGGGCTTCGAAACCCCTTCCCAGTGTCACGTCGACGCCACGTAGGCACTGGGTGCTTCGAAGCCCCACGTCAAAGATGCCCCACTATGGTGAGGGGCTTCGAAGCCCCTTTAATTTTTTTTTATAAAACTAAAAAACCAAACACCCAAACCATTCTCATCCTCTGCCAAAACACCAAACACCCAAACCCTATATATCAAACTCAACAACTCAACCTCATCCTCTACCAAAACAAAGACCTCCGGCCATCTCAATCTCAATCTCGTCAATGAAAAGGAAGCAATCTAAGGTATAAAGGGTTTTGTCAGGACCTTCGACCATCTCCTTTGCCAAAACAAAGACCTCCGACCACCTACGACCTCCAACCATCTCTAGTTTATTCAGATCTATAAAAAGGAAGCGATGGGTTTTGTCTGGAACGAAGGTATATAGCCGTTGGAGGGGGGCCCGCCTTATTTTCTCCATCCGCGCCGGTCGTTGGCTTGCTAGGCACGACCGCACCCTTGGTTGGACCGCGCCCCACCGCGGTGTTCCGCGCCCACCGCGCCCCAAAAACCACCCTAACTAAGCCCCATAACAACCAGCCTAATCCTTTACTACTTGAGTTTTGGATTCCATTGACACAACCAACTTTAGTACTTGAATAAGCTTTCTACTGGGACTTTTAAGTGCATAGCAAAAGGATATTGTATAAAGTAATAAAAACTTCATAAATTATTATTTATCATTATTCAGTTATATACAATATATATAAACATATAAATAGAATAACTAGCTAGCTACAAACTAAAATTAATTTATGGTCAATGAGCTTTAGTTTAACTCATATTCAACATGAAGTAATGATTTGGGCTGTAAATCGCAATGTCTCAAGTTTGAATCCGATTATCACCGATTATTTTATTGTAGTGGTCCTTCAGACAGTAGGTTTTCCCCAGGAAAAAAGATGGTAGGCTTGGCCGCTTGGGCTACCCAGAATTGCCTTTGATCGCGGGCGTATGAGACCTGCCTTTGTCCATTAGGTTAACTCTGATAGCCAAACTTTATTCCTTGACCATTTAAAAAAGAAACATATATATATATGGGAATGATTAACAGAGAACTTCTATTTGGAGAGAGAACTTCTAACTATCAAAAGAAGTTACAAATCAAACAAATTAGAGCTCGTCTAATTATCAAAAGAAGCAATACATGTTCAATTCCAAAGTAAAACGATTGTAAACTAGTAAAAAACACGAATGCGAAAGGAACAAGTTGCAGTCTGGTCATATATACATGAAGATGACATGTTAAACGAATGAAACTATCGACTATTAGGGTTCAGAACTAACCGATTTGTCACGATTTACAATTTGCAGGTGTTAATTTATCATTAATGGAGGCTTGGATTGCGATTGTTGCACATGGGATTGCGAAGTTAAAAACAATTGTTTGATCATTAAAGTCAAACTCCACTAGAATACCCTACTAAGGTGTTTAGCCCAAAACATTAAAGCTACCATATTCAATAATCTGATATTTTAACTTTGAAAGTAAACAAAACCTAATATTCAGCTTGAAGCATTTGATTAAAATTAAACATAAATTTGTAGATAACAATTTTGGAGTTTATCAGTAAAGCATCTAACATAAAATCAAGACGAATATGGATGTGGTCAAACCTATAGAAACAAAGATTAATAGTTGTAAAACATAGTAATTGTAGCAATCGGATCTTTTAACATCGATGAATAACAGCGATGGTTTTCTTCTAGATCAAATAGGGTTCCATTGTAGAAACCGCTCCAATCATATACAAAATAATAATAATAAATGTACATGATTTAGAAGGGTGTAAAGTTCCAGCAACTTATCAAGTCATGATTTTGTATCGGGATCATAAAGCTCAAATGATCTTCAATAACTAACAAAGGAATAGTGAAAAATAACCATAATCAGAACACTAACGGAAATAACCTTTTGAAATTGAATACATTAAAAATAATATATATCATAAAACCTTAAAAAAATTAACGAAAAAACTAGATTAATAAAGAACTATGAATCTTGTAAGGCCCTGTTACCGGTGCCCTGCACTGGACGTTAGATTTACTCATAAACACAGTTCTCAATATCAGAGTTAATTAAAACTTTACGCGGAATATAAAAGTTTCATAACATTACAATAATAATTCATATCATGTCTTAAAACATTCTTGTCTTTCAAAATTAAAACATTAAATATAAAATATCATGAGTCTTCAGATGTCAGCCTCTTATTCTTCTGCCATGTGTCCCGCTCAGGCTAGCTGCTTCATTCTACTCACATGCGTGCGTACTAAAGGTCAGCTACGCTGAGTGAGTTCTAGTTAATCATATAACATACAATTAGTTCACATACTTGCACACATGCTCGAAGGTGTGTACACCATTCATACTTAACCTGTTCACATTACTTTCTTACATACATTCATTCTTCATACATTCTTTAGATTCGTAGTACATTTATAACTAACCATACTACTTAAAGAGCCTTCCGCCCAATAACCTCACAGATATTATAAGGGTCTGGTCCCCAACGTCACAGATATTATTAGGGTCTGGTCCGTATCCTCATAGATATTATTAGGGTCTGGTCCCTTCATTCCGTGCAACCATACCATACCTTTCTTTACATGTGTTCCTTAACAATATGTGCAATATCCGAAGATCGTTCACATACTATCAATCATCCATACATAATATAACATACATACATCATTAATACATCATATATAGCAATCATATCTTTAAACTACCACATGGCGGTACATGCAATATCCGATGATCGTTCACCCATTGCCAAGCATTCATTCATTCATACATAAATCATACAAGGCATACACTTACCACTTAAGATAAGTGTATTAACTATAACATCGAGTATGCACACAACCCCGAAAACATAACAAGGAAGAGGGGCTAGAAAATCACCTGAATGTGGTTACATTCAACGTCAATAGTTATTCCCTTATTTTGCTGTGCGCGACTAACTTGATAACAATTACATGTATCAATTAACTGTCACTACCCATATCGCGTTTCTAGTCTAATTACAGCCCTCAACGAACGGGGGTCCGGGGGCAGCGCCCATAGAATTGGGGTTCTAGGGGCGGCATCCCCTAGCAGGGTCCAAAGGGCAGAGCCCCTGGCTGGGGTCGAGCTGCCAGGTCAGCTTGGAAAAATTTTATTTCCATTAACTGTCTTAACACATTTTTAATTAGAATTCTAATTTATTATTTTATTTGCTAACTCAAAAAGTTCGAAGACTTCTTTGTAATTAATCCATTTTATCACAAGTTTAGGGACCTTTCTGTGATTATTTCAAAATCTAATTCGTCCAAGTCCCTTAACGAATGGGGTTCATAACGAATGAACCCATTCGTTATTGTATAACGAATTGACTATTATAACGAACTGGTCTTTATAACGAATTGGACCTTATTCGTTTGGTCTGGTTAACGAATGAACCCTATTACGAATGTGGTTCATTCACCCCTCACTTAACGAATTTCCTTAACGAATGGGGCTAGTTCGTTATTCTTCCTTTGACGAATTAGCATACGAATTGCAACGAATTACTTAACGAATGAAGCTAGTTCGTTATCCTTCCTTAACGAATGGGCGTGCCTAGTTCGTTACACGCGCCTAGGGTCTAGGGAATCTGAAAGAATGTCAGACGTCCTTTCATCGTATTCACCAACATTCCCCTCATCGCCGGCGCCGTTGTCGCCGGAAAACCAGAAATCTCACCGGAAAAACGAGATCTCTTCGTTTTTCCACCGTTTCCACCGTTTTTCATCCCGTTCGATCCGGATCCAAGCAAGGGCGACCCCTAAGCTCGTATTTTGACCGGTTTATACCCGATTCCTTCCGGATCTCATGATTTTAGCGGTTGAGGGTGTCGGATCATCGTTTCGCCACTAGATCTAGAGGGTTTGGATCTTACAATATCATACTATCATTACCTAGGGTCGATGCTCGGGTTTCTTGGTGATTTCGGCTAGAGAGAGAAAGTAGGATGAGAGAGAACTAAGTGTGTGTTTTTGATGGTGTAAGAAATGAGTGAAATGGGTGGATCAATACATAATTATTGCTTATATATTATGGGTCATGGTCTTAAGCCCATGGTCTTTTCTCTCTTTCTTTGTAATCCAAGTCCATTACCCATTTTATTTAACCCAACACAAGCCCAACTTATACTACTTAATATGATTATTTTATTAACCGAAACGAGAAAACGAGATGTTACAAATCTTTAACAATTAACAAAGGCCGATCTTTAATATAGAACAAAAGCCAATCAATTTTAGGTATACATATAGATTAGGGGAAACGATACAACTTACTTATTGAATTCGATTTGAAATTAGCATAATAAGAAAAAGACGCCTGCAAATAAAAAGATTCAAAATTAGTGCGCAATTAATGTGTTGTTGAAGCGATGAAATCTCACATGGAATCGTTGATTGAAAGGTAAGGTTTTGCAATTGTGAAAATAGAGAAAGACTTTCAATCCACCATGACATTCACTCAGTCTTCTCCCTGTTTCAATCCACGCCAACGATAAGGTGGCTGTGAGCAAGGTCTCGCAGGAAGAGGAAAGAGGAAAATGTTAAGATGAATTGTTATGACCTATGGGCTATCTGGGTTTCATTAGAAGCTCTATACCTGTCAAAAAGGTTCAAACGTATAAAAAGACTCCATTTATAAATGAACCAATCTGGTGGCTTGAGAGGGGCCAGAGTGACCAGAGCGCGACACGTAGGATATTAATGGTTTCGTTCGTATTACGGGGTTATTTTATATTACTCGTTTCTAATATATATATATATATATATGGAGGGGTTATCCTAAAAAGCTGGGTGTGTCTAAAAAGTGTAAGAAGTAACCTGGATGGTTAGATCTTGGGAGTCAATGGTCAATATTGAAAGATAGAAAAAGTTTAGGAGTGTTTATTTTAAGTGGTTAGATTGGTGTGTTAAAGGGTAGTTTAGTCATAATATATAAGATTGGTGTCCACCCTCCCAATCAGTTAGTTTGGTGTGTGTTTTTGTTCTCAATGGTGGCTATTATATATTGAAACACCAATCAATCTCTTTAATTATCATATTTTAATGCAATTCAAAAATAAATCGTTAAGAACATTCATAACTAAAACACTATTTCTTAAACATCATAACAAACTTTAATGTTTAAACATATGTGTTATTCAAACAATATACATGTAACCAATATTTATGAACAAAAACAAACACTTACAGAGACACGGTAAAGGAAACACACCAACATATTGCTTTTAACATAACACCAATAATTAAAACATAACAAGTATAACTTCAGAAATTTAAATAAAACATAAAAACAGAAACACACCAATAATTAAAACACACTAACTAAGAAATACAAACACATATAATATTATTATTGCATTACGTCTGAACCATTAAAGGAAAAAAAACTACTAAATAAATGTAATCACAATTGAAAGCTCAACTAATAATTAATCCCGTGGTGTATTCTTGCTCCAAATATTCTTTTACAAGCCACATCCACCATTGTTAATTCGATCTACTCAAAACAGACCTTGGAGACTAAATATCCACTGCATGGCTCATCTGGATCCGGAATCGTCACCACTGCCTATTGGATAATGAGCCGCCACCGCTGCATCGACGGAACCCTGATTGGTCGCCGGAAACATATGTGTGGATAGGTGTCATTAGAAATGAGAGGTAGCGGTGAGAAGAAGGTGATGATAGATGCTTGGTGATGTTGATAGAGGAGCAACCTAGCTTGGAGCCATCACTGGTGGTGGCGCAGGAGAGCCTCTCTCTCTCTCTCTCTCTCTTTCTTTATCTTAGTTCATCCTAAATAAGATCCAAAAAAATAGGTGTTATTAATAACCTAATTAATTCCTTAATAAAATGTATGGACAAATATACCCTTTTGTGTTATAATTCATCCAATGGTCTAGATTTCTTCCTACACTTCTCACAAAAGTTTATCTTTTTATTTTAACCTTCCTCTCTCTCTCTCTCTCTATATATATATAATTCTAATTTTATGTACTGTAAGGAAGTTAAGAATTATATACTTAGGATTTGATGATGAAAATTGTTTCAAAAATAAATTAGATGTTATAACCCGGTTTAAAAGTTATATGAGTTTGGTAAAACCCATGACCCACTTATTCTTTTTAATATAAAATTGTTTCTTAATTATAAATAATATCTTTTTATATAAAAAAATAAATATAAATTTTTAGTATATCCCTATTTTATAGGATTTTCATATCAAATATTTGGGGAGATTAGTTTTTAATTTAATGAGATGTTATAACCCGTTTAAGGACTGTCTAAGACCCATACCCGTGAATTCGGGTCAAATGTATGAGAAACCTCTATTTTAAAACCAAGCAATCTGGTGGCTTCCATAAAATGGGGGATCTACCACATCGCGACACGTAATATTTTTGAGTTTTCATTTATATATATTATAGATATAGATATGCAACACTTGTCTATCACATGAATATATAGTCTATTATTGGCTTACACATATACAACATTTATATATTACTTGCATATATGTGTTACATGTATGCAGTTCATGTGTATTAAATGCATATGTAGTGTGTTGTGTTACATATGTGTAGTACTACTGAATTACTACTATATTACTTTTAAATATTAATTGTTAACGTAATAAATAACCAGGTGATAAATATCATCAAGATAAGAAGGTATCAACAAAGAAAGAAAACGATGTGTTGGAAAAGAAACATGAATTAAAAAAACCAATGGTGGAAAAACAATACATGGTTTGGGATACAAAGGTATTAGGAAAAAATAAAGTATTCAAGATCGGAGGGTCATACATTTGGTGGGTTATATTAACTAGGTTGTAAGGCCGCGATCCCGGTGCCCTACTTTGGCATTGGATTTACTCATAAACAAAGTTCTAAATATCAGAGTTAATTAAAACTTTTCGCGGAATATAAAACTTCATCATTAGATTAGATAACCATTCAAAATCATCTTATGATAAACAAACTTTCGTCTTAAAACGTAATATAAAAGTCATAGAAAAACATCATAACATTCTTCTAAAGATGTCAGCCTCTTTAGTCTAATTCCATGTGTCTTCGTTCAAGTTAGCTGCCTTAGCCTATTTACCTACGTGCATACTAAAAGTCAGCTACGCTGAGTGACTTCTAGTTAATCAAGCAACATACATTACATTCACATACTTCGTACATTCATACTTTACCTTCTTTTATACATACATAAGTATATATCTTCATTCTTACCTTCTTACTTTCATTCTTTCACACTTTCATATTTATCTTACTTTGCATATTTAATTATACGTTTTAAATATCCTTTCGCCCTATAATCTCTCAGATATTATAAGGGTCTGGTCCATATCCTCTCAGATACTATAAGGGTCAAGTCCCTATCGTCTAAGATATTATAAGGGTCTGGTCCCTACCCTCTCAGATATTATAAGGGTCTGGTCCCTCCTTTCCATTTACTCATACCTTCATACATATATTTCTTCATACTATCATTCATACAATTTCATACATACCCTTCTATAACATTCATACATACTTTATAAAACATTCACATAACATACGCTTACCACTTAGGGTAAGTGTATTAACTAATCACATCGAGTATGCACACAGCCCCGAAAACATAACAAGAAAATGGGGCTAGAAACTCACTTGTGAACGATTCCTTTCCGAATTTACGATAATGCCCTTATTGAGCTGTGCACGTATAACTGTGTAACAATTAACAATCATCACTTAAGCACTCCTATTTATATCTTATTTCTAGGTCATTTCCCGTTTTAAACGTTACCTTTCATTATTAAGTTGTTCATTGTTCTTAGCGTATTTACCATACAATCCCATGTCTTTGCTTGTATACGTCATACTTACATATATCTCTTACATATTATTTGAGCTTCAAACTCAGATAGCCTATCCACTCCCAGAACCACGTCGAATCTTCCTAAAGTCATAACATTACAGGGTAACAGGGAATTCACGTCCCTCTAACTCTATCTTACAATACTTAACCATTCTCATTATCCTAACCGAGGTTTCACTAGCTGTCTTACGGTAAAAGTTTCAGGCACACGACCACATTTCATTTTTGCTAACTTGCTAAATGTCGTAGCTACAAAACTTCTATTGGCACCTGAATCAAACTGTAAGGCCCCGATCCCGGTGCCCTACATTGGACGTCAGATTTACTCATAAACACAGTTCTAAAAATCAGAGTTAATTAATCTTTTCAGTAAAAATAAAAACTTCAATAATTTAATACAAAACATTCAAATCTTATCTTTAAAGATAACATAAAACATCATATTAAAACGTCATGACAAATCTTCTTTGAATGCCAGCCTTTTCAAATAATGTCATGTGTCTCCCTCAGACCAACTCTTTTAACCTATTTATCTGTGTGCATACTAAAAGTCAGCTACGCTGAGTGAGGTCTAGTTAATCAGGCAACCTACATTACATTCACATACATACTTACACATACCTGAAGACACATATTAATACCTTAACTATTTATAAATCCATAAGAGGAATGTTACGTAATATCCATTAAAAGAATATTTACAATTGTCCATAAAAGAAACAATATATACTATCCATAGATGGAACAACATGTATTGTCCATAGAAGGAACACTATATATTATCCATAGAAGGAACAACATGTATTATCCATAGAAGGGACAATATTTATTATCCATACAAGGAACCCTATATATTATCCATAGAAGGAACAACGTTTATTATTCATAGGAGGAACATATACTTAATCATATAATATCCATCTAACGAACCCTAGTAAGGTCCACAGTCCTTATCTACGCTATCACATTCCACGTCTCTGTCCAATAGAAGTTAGAGGGAATTGTCATCATAACTTACTATGTCGGACATAGGGCCCGCATACCGTTCATACACCTGCATACACGTACCACATATACCATAATTGTATATAACGTAACAACGTAACCAAGCAAATTGCATCATAACATACTGACGCACTAGGCACCCTTCACTTTAATCCTCTAACGATCACCTTTCCTGGCGGTACGTGCAACATCCGAAGATCGTTCACGCACCGACAAGCTTTCATTCATAACCTCAATATAATAACTATCACATAAATCATATATGGCATACACTTACCACCTAATGTATGTGTATTAACATGTCACATTGAGTATGCACACAGCCCCGAAAACATAACAAGGAAATGGGGATAGAAACCAGTGTTTTAAAAACCGGTTCAAACCGGCCGGTTGAACTGGATTTCGCACAATAGACCGATATTTTGAGTCCGGTACTTTTATCCGGATTGCTAGGACATCGTACCGGCGGTTTTTGTCTAAAATACCGGTTTTACTGGCAAATCGGTTTTATGTCTGAGAAATTGTTGATATTTGCCACACATATTTTTTCAAATTTACTTTTTGACCAACAATTAAGCATGTAGGATACTTAATTCTCTCGAACTTATGCTCTGATACCAACTTGCAAGGCCCCGATCCCGGTGCCCTACTTTGGCGTTGGATTTACTCATAAACACAGTTCTAAATATCAAAGTTAATTAAAGCTTTTCGCGGAATATAAAACTTCATCACTAGATTACATAACCTTTCAAAATCATCTCATGATAAAATAACTTTCGTCTTAAAACGTAATATAAAAGTCATAATTCTTCTAAAGATGCCAGCTTCTTCAGTCCAATTCCATGTGTCTTCGTTCAAGCTAGCTGCCTTAGTCTATTAACCTGCGTGCATATTAAAAGTCAGCTACGCTGAGTGAGTTCAAGTTAATCAAGCAACATACATTACATTCACATACTTCATACATTCAGACTTTTCCTTCTTTTATACATACATAAGTATATATCTTCATTCTTATCTTTTTTACTTTCCTTCTTTCACTCTTTCATATTTTATCTTTGCATATTTAATTATACGTTTTACAGAACCTTTAGCCCTATATCCTCTCAGATATTATAAGGGCCTGGTCCCGATATTCTCAGATATTATAAGGGTCTGGTCTCTATCCTATCAGATATTATAGTGTCTGGTCCCTCCTTTCCATTTACTCATACCTTCAAACATATATTTCTTCATACTATCATTCATAAAATTTCATACATACCTTTCTGTGACATCCGGCATTTTTAAGTTAACTCTGTTAACTAAACCCAGTTAAATCCTGTTGACTATGTCTATAAACTCAGTTAGTTCTGTTAACTATAAGTATGAACTCTTGTACATGTGATGTCATGCATGCGTATATTTAAGTCAACGTGTCATTGGTGACTTAAACAAGGATAAGTGACTAATTATAACAAGGATAATAAACTCGTCTTGCATGTTATAATAAACATGTCATATAACATGTATGATAAGTATAATGTGCTATGTGATTAATATGTTATATTATGGTTATTACATGATGATGTGATTGTAAGTAAGCTAAATGATTAAATAGGTTATATTGTATGTCATGTAACATGTTTATTATTTAAATGGAACCTTAGGTTATGTTACATAGGAAATGTTTATTAAAATATGTAGCATGTCACACATGAGTTAATAAAAGTTAACCTAAGTAATTTTATTCATTAAATCAATCATAAATGGTTGTTAATAACAAGGAGGTTACAACTATTGGATGTCAACACCTTTTCCTTTCCCTTTTCCTCTCTCTTTGGCCGTGATACTCACACACACACACATACTCTCATTTTCTTTCATACAAACAATCATCTTCTAGTATTTTCTCCATAACACAACAGTTGGTGATTTTGGTAAACAAGGGTTTAAGCATTTGATCAAGCAAAGTGAGTAGATTATTATGTTTATATGTTTCTTTTTCTTTTAATTCATATGAACCTTGTATCCAAATGGTTGGATCATGAAAGGGGATGATCAAAGTTTGACAAGTAAAAAGGATTTTTGTATGTGTCTTGATTAGTATTTTTGAGTCTTTTATAAGTACATGTGTTTTTACTTCTCTTATGAAATCAAATGGATAAAAATAAGACATGAAATTTGATTTGGTAAGAATGTTTCTTGATGATTTTGAATCATAAATGTTTCTTGATGATTTTGAATCAAAAGGATAGAAAAGTTGTGATTTATAGTGGATTGTGCCTAAAACTGCTTGTTGGCAGACTTGATGTTCCGGATTGCAGTGTGGATAACTTGATGATATGTTTGAGTTTTTGATCGATTTTTGATTCTATGAACATGTACTTTGAATCTAGTTTTCAGAAAGTTTGGAATCTTAATTTTTGGACTCTGTTTGAGTACTTTTTATGAATTTATAAAATCAGGATGCAAAGCTGATTTAGGGATAATAATTTCTGAGTTGAGTTGTAAATTTCATAACTTGATGATAAAAATAGATATGGATATAATTCTACTTCTAGGATGTTGTAAATTGAATTAGGAATCTAGTCCAATTGGTCTTGCATCAATTGGACAAATATGGAATTTTTGAAAAATTTTTGATTACTGCTGTGTTGTTGTAGAAATATAAATCATGTTGTTGTAGTATATGAATATTCTGGACGAATTGGTAAATCCAAACATTGTGAGAAAAATATATATTGAACCTAATACTGATGTGTACATGTGTGATTTATTTGGTAATTTAATTGTGAGTTTTGATTGATGAGAAAAATCGGTTTAGGTGGTATAAATTGTTAAAGGTGATAAAGGTGTTGGTTGAATTGAGATAATTGCAAATTGTGATATGTTAGTTGTGGTAAATTAGAACTTTGACTTTTTAAGTCAACTTAGAACTAGTTGACTAAATAGTTAGTCTTGCTTGTGATGTTGTGAAAGTGTATTGATCATAGAATTGCAAGTAATATGGCTAAGTGTGTATACTTGATGATTGATTAAGTGTGACTAGAATTATAAGGTAAACACTCTAAGTCCAACCTTTTAGTCAAAGGTCAATATTTTAGTCAAAGGTCAAAACTTTAGTCAAAGTCAACATTAATCAAAGCCAACTTTAGTCAAAGTCAACAAAAGTCTTTTTAAAAACAATGGGAGATTGTTGGATACTAGTGGTACTAGGAACCATCCCACAAGTTACTTACGTACTTGCATTTTTAGGGTCTTAGCACGTGACGCATTTACTTCGGTCGGATTTGTGTAATACCCGAAGCACCAACAAGGTGAGTTTACGGCCCCACTTTTATACTCTTCCTTTGGGGGAGGAAACATGCAAAACTGTTTTACTTTACTTGCTCTAAATCTTTACACAACCGTTTGGTTGCTTATAACGTAGTGTTTCTTTGCCATGGAAAGTCCTCACGAACATCGGACCGTTAACTAAGGTTAACTGGCGTGGTAAATTTAAATAGTACTATTGGGTTTGACAAACCTCACCCTGCATTATTCTCTACTGGAGGTCGAACGGGGTGTAACTTTGACCAAACATTGTTAAGTTTTGGCAATACTTGACTTGAGGCAATAACTAGTCAGCTTCGGTCGTGATGGAAACATAACACTATGCGGCAACGAGTTAACTAAGTGTAGTTAACCATGGGCCACTTTTATTTATAAATGTTTATGAACTGATAGAGCATAACTTACTTTGAAAACTTGTGAACTCACCAACCATATGTGTTGACTCTTTTTAGCATGTTTTCCTCAGGTCACTATCAAGCACTTGGATTAGGATAACATTGCATGCATGGACTCGCATTGGTTTAAGTTTGAAAACATTTATTTGATATTGGTTTTGCGCTTGTAGCGCCATGAATTATTTAAACTTGTTTGGGAGATGGCTCCCGCACTTTGTTTAGCTTCCGCACTAGCACTTAAGTACTCTGAACATTTTATTTTGATTTGTTAAAACTTTTAAGACCATATAGATGTCGTTTGGTGTGATTAATGTGTTCGGATCCTGGTTTGTCACCCGCCTTACGGTAAAACTCCGTTAGTGTAAATTTGGGGGTGTGACAGATTGGTATCAGAGCCATTGGTTATAGCGAACCAGGTTGCATACCATTTCATATAGGTTGCAGTCCGGTCTATAGCTTTTCATGATGCATTAGTTACACTGCACATATATACATGAGATACCACTCACTCATCCCAACCCCAACCCTTGTGTCACAGTATGTCTTCGTCGTCAGCTGATCACGCCCGTGAGAAAGCACCTATCATCGCTGAGGAGAGCACACCACCTGCGTCCCCGAGACTGAAGAGGCAGCGGACCATCCCTGATGCTGGCACATCTACTGCTGAGGAGTCTTCACCCGAGCACACGTTCTTGCCTAAGCCCCAGTGCGACTGGGAATGGTACCCAGAGGTGGTGACCATGATGATTGAGAAGGAGGAGGTTCCACCCCTAGCTGTTGTAGGTCCTTCTTGCCCTACTCTACCCGCTCTGCCATGCCCTTCTGAGCGGGTGATAGCTGCACTTGTTTCTGGCCTTGATAAGGCGCAGTGTGGGTAACAGGGTATGAAGTCAGACATTGCTAAGCTAGCGCAGAAACAGAGTGGAGCCAAGCATAAGATGGATTTCTTGAGGGAGCTCTGCGATCGGAGGTCAGAGATGCACTACAAGTTAACCTTTGAAGTTGAGAGGCTAGGTGAGAAGATGCAGATGCTTGCAGACAGGGTGATAGATCTGACTAACGAACTGAACATTGCTCGTAACCGTATTCGGGATCTGGAGAACCGGCTGGCACCTCCAGAGGACCCAGTGGAGGACCCTGAAGAAGACCCAGAGGAGGACCCCGAGGAGGATCCGGAGGAAGACCCCGAGGAGGAGCCCGAGGTGAGCGGGTCATCGGGAGTATCTGACGAGTGATATCGTCAGTTGATATCAGTTTGGATTTCTTTCTTTTATGAACCTTGTGGGAGGGTTGTCCCCATCCAACAGAGGATATTTTTGAACTATGATGTTTGGATTGAATGATTGTAATCGGATTACAAGTTATCTTTTCAAGTATTGTTTTCTTAAATTGTGTTGAGATGTTCATAAATTAGTTGTTTGATTGTTATTGAGGTACTAGAATTAAGGCATTAATCCGGTCTATGTTCACGACTGCGTAGGATTATGTCGGGACGTGGACGTGGCCATGGCAGGGGTAGCATTAACCTCACTCCAGCAGAACTGGCGGCACTCATCAACGAGCATGTGACCGCAGCGATTGCAGCCGCCCAGATTCCGGGGCAGGCGGCAGGGGGTAAGTATACACTTTGCTGTCATTATGACCTATCGAAACTCAGGCACTAACACTTACTTTGTGAACCAAAAATCTAGGAGCCGCGGGGTGCACCTTTAAGAACTACATGGATTGTAAACCCCATGCGTTTAAAGGCACCGAGGGGGCTGTCGGTTTGCTGCGCTGGATGGAGAAGGCAGAATCAGTGTTTGCTATGTGTAATTGCCCGGCTGCGAGCCAGGTGAAGTTTGCTACAGGGACTCTCGAGGAGTCAGCACTTACTTGGTGGAATACCCAAGTTCAGTTGTTGGGTCTAAATGCGGCCAATGCTATGTCATGGGAGGAATTCAAAAATCTGATCAATACCGAGTATAGCCCGCGTGGGGAAGTGCAGAAGTTAGAGCATGAGTTTTGGAATTTGCGGATGGAGGGTTCCGACATTGAGGCTTATACGACACGATCCCATGAGTTAGCGATACTGTGCCCTCAAATGGTCGATCCTGCTTATAAGAGGGTCGAAATGTATATTGACGGTTTACCTCCGCAGATCCAGAGTATGGTGACATCGGCAAATCCCGCCAACATTCACGATGCCGTCCGGTTAGCTCATAAGTTAACTGATCAAGCCGTCAAACAAGGCACTCTCCCGTCCAAGAAGTCTGCTACTGGCACATCCGATAATAAACGCAAGTGGGAGAGTAGTGGCAATAACAACTCCAACAACAAGAGCACCTCTTCAGGCCACAATCAACAGAGACGGTTTGAGTCTCCTTGCAGGAACAATTACCCGAGCCAGAACCAACAACAGGGAGGATATCAGGGGAAACTCCCAAAGTGTAACTAGTGTAACTTCCATCATGCGGGGAAATGTGATAAGTACCTTTGCAACAAGTGTGGCAGACATGGCCACGAAACCAAGTTTTGCCGAGCAGACAACCCCCAGAAACAAGCCCCACCTCAAGAGGTCCCGAAAGGGTGTTTTGAGTGTGGACAGGAGGGTCACTTTAAGAGAAACTGCCCCAAACTGAAGAATGCTGGTAACGGAGGGGCAAATGGCAACGGGAAGAATGGTAACAATGGGAATGGTAACAACGGAGGTGAAGGCAGGGGAAGAGCCTTCGTTATTGGTGGTGGTTCAGGTGAGACTTCTAACGACTCCGTAACTATTACCGGTAAATATAAATTGAATGGCTGTTATGCGTTAACTTTATTTGATACCGGGGCCGATAGAAGTTTCGTGTCAACTAAATTTTGTGAAATGCTGAATAGAACCCCATCTGCCCTAGAGTCTAAGTACACTATCGAGTTAGCAGATGGTAAAACCATCCAAGTGTCCCATATTTTGAAGGGTTGTACTGTATAATTGTCTAGTCATTTGTTTCCCATAGATCTTATGCCGATTGAACTTGGTAGCTTCGACTTAGTTATTGGGATGGATTGGTTGTCCGAGCACCGAGCCGAGGTTGTCTGTCATGAGAAGATCGTCCGCATACCTCTCCCTGGGGGAGAAACTCTCATTGTTCATGGTGAGAAAGAGAGTGCGACAGTTGGGATCATTTCCCTTATGAAGGCACAGAAGTTACTGCGTAAAGGCCATACTGCGATCTTAGCCCTAATCACCGAAAAAGGTACTGACGAGGCTGTGGAGGAGGAGGTCTCAATCGACCAGATCCCTATTGTTAGAGACTTTCCTGAGGTTTTCCCCGAAGGCCTACCTGGCCTTCCGCCTCACAGACAAGTGGAGTTCCAAATCGACCTGACACAAGGAGCTGTTCCTGCAGCTCGTGCACCGTATCGCCTTGCTCCGAAGGAGTTAGAGGAACTGTCTAAGCAGTTGCAAGAACTGCTAGATAAGGGTTTCATACGCCCCAGTTCATCCCCGTGGGGAGCTCCAGTCCTATTCGTGAAGAAGAAGGATGGAACTCTACGCATGTGTATCGACTATCGGGAACTTAATAAGGTGACGACCAAGAACCGGTATCCCTTGCCACGTATTGATGATTTGTTCGATCAGCTGCAAGGATCCAGTTACTACTCGAAGGTTGACCTTAGGTCGGGTTATCACCAACTCCGAGTTCGGGAAGAAGACATTGCGAAAACAGCGTTTCGTACTCATTATGGACACTATGAGTTCGCCGTTATGCCATTTGGGTTAACAAACGGCCCAGCCGTATTCATGGACCTCATGAATCGTGTTTGTAAGCCTTATTTGGATAAATTCGTCATTGTGTTCATAGACGACATCTTGATATATTCGAAGACAAGGGAGGAACATGAAGAGCACTTGCGATTAATGATGGAGCTACTCATGAAGGAACAACTGTATGCCAAATTATCGAAGTGCGAGTTCTGGATGCGTGAAGTAAAATTTTTGGGCCACGTGGTAAGTGGGGAGGGAATCCAAGTGGACCAATCCAAGATTGAAGCAATCAAGGATTGGCCAAACCCAAAACTCCCACCGAGATCCGTCAATTTCTGGGATTAGCTGGTCATTATCGCAGATTTATTGGAGGATTTTCCAAGATTGCTCAACCACTCACATCCTTAACCCGCAAGGGCATTGTGTATAAGTGGACCGAGGCACATGGCACAGCATTTCAAACTCTGAAAGACAAGCTGTGTAGTATGCCAATCCTATCACTGCCCAAAGGAGTAGAAGACTTTGTTGTTTACTGCGATGCTTCACTGCAAGGAATTGGATGTGTGCTTATGCAATGGGAAAAGGTCATCACATATGCGTCTCGACAACTGAAGACCGCTGAAAAGAACTACACGATCCATGACTTAGAACTTGGAGCCGTCATCTTTGCACTAAAAATCTGGAGGCATTACCTCTATGGAACCCGGTGTACGATCTACACTGACCATAAGAGCCTCCAGCACATATTCGAGCAGAAAGAACTGAACATGAGGCAGAGACGATGGTTCGAGTTGCTTAACGATTATGAATGTGCTATTAAGTATCATCCGGGTAAAGCCAACGTGGTGGCTGACGCCTTGAGCCGAAAAGAAACTTTGAAGCCCAGGAGGGTTAGGGCTTTACAACTAACGATTCACTCTGGTTTACCCGAAAAGATCAAGGATGCCCAGTTAGAAGCTCTGAAAGCCGAGAATTTCGATGCCGAATCTTTGCGCGGTGTAGACGGGAACTCAGAGGTTAAGTCGGATGGCATTCGGTATTACCATGATCGAATTTGGGTACCGCGTTATGGGGATCTAAGAACACTGGTCATGGACGAAGCAAACAAATCCCGATACTCAGTACATCCGGGATCAGATAAGATGTACCATGACTTAAAAGAGCTATACTGGTGGCCGAGTATGAAAGAGGAAATTGCTGGGTACGTGGCTAAGTGTCTGACATGTGCCAAAGTGAAAGCAGAACATAGGAAACCGCCGGGATTACTTCAACAACCCGAAATTCCTATGGGGAAATGGGAACAGATATTCATGGATTTCATATCCAAACTACCCAAGACACCCAGCGGTTGCGACATGATTTGGGTCATAGTGGATCGATTGACCAAATCCGCACATTTTCTAACCATCCGGGAAGCGGACAAGACGGATAGGCTGGCTCGCATTTACATTAAAGAAATCGTTTCCCGTCATGGTGTGCCGATATCGATTATTTCGGACCGTGATGCTAGGTTTACCTCAAACTTTTGGAAATCGTTGCAAAAGTCGTTGGGTACACGACTGGATATGAGCACGGCTTATCATCCACAAACAGACGGTCAGAGCGAGCGAACAATACAAACATTGGAGGATATGTTAAGGGCGTGCATCATCGATTTTGGGAGCAGTTGGGAGACGCACTTGCCTTTGGTTGAGTTCTCTTACAATAACAGTTACCATACGAGCATACAAGCAGCCTCTTTTGAAGCTCTGTATGGGCGTAAATGTCGATCACCACTCTGCTGGGCGGAAGTGGGTGAGAGCCAACTAACTGGCCCTGAAATAGTTCATGAAACGACGGAGAGGATAGTTCAGATCCGAAACCGTATGGCAGCAGCACGTGATCGTCAGAAAAGTTATGCTGATAAGCGTAGAAGGCCTTTAGAATTTGAAGTCGGGGACAAAGTTTTATTAAAAGTGGCACCGTGGAAGGGTGTCATTCGTTTCGGAAAACGGGGAAAGTTGAGCCCGCGTTACGTAGGGCCATTCGGAATCGTGGAACGAATCGGTCCAGTGACTTATAGGTTGGACTTACCGGAACAACTCCGCGTGGTACATAACGTCTTCCACGTATCAAATCTTAAAAAGTGTTTGGCTGACGAAAACTTGATAGTTCCTTTGGAGGACTAGAAGCGGACGAACAGTTACGTTTCATCGAAGAGCCTGTGGAAATCATGGATCAGGACGTAAAGACCCGTAGGCACAGTAAAACTCCTATCGTTCGCGTTCATTGGAACTCTAAGCGTGGACAAGAGTTCACATGGGAGCGCAAAGACCAGATGAAAGAAAAATATCCACACCTATTCAAACCTGAAGCCAAACCATAGGTACGATTTAAATTTTCGGGACGAAAATTCATTTAACAAGGGGATGATGTGACAAACCTAAATTTTTTTTTTATCCCTTTCATGTCCCAGTCTAGTGGTGACATCACATTAATTTTCGGGACGAAAATTCTTTCAACAAGGGGATGATGTGACATCCGGCATTTTTAAGTTAACTCTGTTAACTAAACCCAGTTAAATCATGTTGACTATGTCTATAAACTCAGTTAGTTCTGTTAACTATGAGTATGAACTCTTGTACATGTGATGTCATGTATGCGTATATTTAAGTCAACGTGTCATTGGTGACTTAAACAAGGATAAGTGACTAATTATAACTAGGATAATAAACTCGTCTTGCATGTTATAATAAACATGTCATATATCATGTATGATAAGTATAATGTGCTATGTGATTAATATATTATATTATGGTTATTACATGATGATGTGATTGTAAGTAAGCTAAATGATTAAATAGGTTATATTGTATGTCATGTAACATGTTTATTATTTAAATGGAACCTTAGGTTATGTTACATAGGAAATGTTTATTAAAATATGTAGCATGTCACACATGAGTTAATAAAAGTTAACCTAAGTAATTTTATTCATTAAATCAATCATAAAGGGTTTTTAATAACAAGGAGGTTACAACTATTGGATGTCAACACCTTTTCCTCTCTCTTTGGCCGTGATACTCACACACACACATACTCTCATTTTCTTTCATACAAACAATCATCTTCTAGTATTTTCTCCATAACACAACAGTTGGTGATTTTGGTAAACAAGGGTTTAAGCATTTGATCAAGCAAAGTGAGTAGATAATTATGTTTATATGTTTCTTTTTCTTTTAATTCATATGAACCTTGTATCCAAATGGTTGGATCATGAAAGGGGATGATAAAAGTTTGACAAGTAAAAAGGATTTTTGTATGTGTCTTGATTAGTATTTTTGAGTCTTTTATAAATACATGTGTTTTTACTTCTCTTATGAAATCATATGGATAAAAATAAGACATGAAATTTGATTTGGTAAGAATGTTTCTTGATGATTTTGAATCATAAATGTTTCTTGATGATTTTGAATCAAAAGGATAGAAAAGTTGTGATTTGTAGTGGATTGTGCCTAAAACTGCTTGTTGGCAGACTTGATGTTCCGGATTTCATTGTGGATAACTTGATGATATGTTTGAGTTTTTGATCGATTTTTGATTCTATGAACATGTACTTTGAATCTAGTTTTCAGAAAGTTTAGAATCTTAATTTTTGGACTCTGTTAGAGTACTTTTTATGAATTTATAAAATCAGATTGCAAAGCTGATTTAGGGATAATAATTTCTGAGTTGAGTTGTAAATTTCATAACTTGATGATAAAAATAGATATGTATATAATTCTACTTCTAGGATGTTTTAAATTGAATTAGGAATCTAGTCCAATTGGTCTTGCATCAATTGGACAAATATGAAATTTTTGAAAAATTTTTTATTACTGCTGTGTTGTTGTAGAATTATAAATCATGTTGTTGTAGTATATGAATATTCTGTACGAATTGGTAAATCCAAAAATTGTGAGAAAAATATATGTTGAACCTAATACTGATGTGTACATGTGTGATTTATTTGGTAATTTAATTGTGAGTTTTGATTGATGAGAAAAATCGGTTTAGGTGGTATAAATTGTTAAAGGTGATAAAGGTGTTGGTTGAATTGAGATAATTGCAAATTGTGATATGTTAGTTGTGGTAAATTAGAACTTTGACTTTTTAAGTCAACTTAGAACTAGTTGACTAAATAGTTAGTCTTGCTTGTGATGTTGTGAAAGTGTATTGATCATAGAATTGCAAGGAATATGGCTAAGTGTGTATACTTGTTGACTGATTAAGTGTGACTAGAATTATAAGGTAAACATTCTAAGTCCAACCTTTTAGTCAAAGGTCAATATTTTAGTCAAAGGTCAATATTTTAGTCAAAGGTCAAAACTTTAGTCAAAGTCAACTTTAGTCAAAGCCAACTTTAGTCAAAGTCAACAAAAGTCAAACTTTGGTCAAAAGTCTTTTTAAAAACAATGGGAGATTGTTGGATACTAGTGGTACTAGGAACCATCCCACAAGTTACTTACGTACTTGAATTTTTAGGGTCTTAGCACGTGACGCATTTACTTCGGTCGGATTTGTGTAATACCCAAAGCACCAACAAGGTGAGTTTACGGCCCCACTTTTATACTCTTCCTTTGGGGGAGGAAACATGCAAAACTGTTTTACTTTACTTGCTCTAAATCTTTACACAACCGTTTGGTTTCTTATAACGTAGTGTTTATTTGCCATGGAAAGTCCTCACGAACATCGGACCGTTAACTAAGGTTAACTGGCGTGGTAAATTTAAATAGTACTATTGGGTTTGACAAACCCCACCCTGCATTATTCTCGACTGGAGGTTGAACGGGGTGTAACTTTGACCAAACATTGTTAAGTTTTGGCAATACTTGACTTGAGGCAATAACTAGTCAGCTTCGGTCGTGATGGAAACATAACACTATACGGCAACGAGTTAACTAAGTGTAGTTAACCATGGGCCACTTTTATTTATAAATGTTTATGAACTGATAGAGCATAACTTACTTTGAAAACCTGTGAACTCACCAACCATATGTGTTGACTCTTTTTAGAATGTTTTCCTCAGGTCACTAGCAAGCACTTGGATTAGGATAACATTGCATGCATGGACTCGCATTGTTTTAAGTTTGAAAACATTTATTTGATATTGGTTTTGCGCTTGTAGCGCCATGAATTATTTAAACTTGTTTGGGAGATGGCTCCCGCACTTTGTTTAGCTTCCGCACTAGCACTTAAGTACTCTGAACATTTTATTTTGATTTGTTAAAACTTTTAAGACCATATAGATGTCGTTTGGTGTGATTAATATGTTCGGATCCTGGTTTGTCACCCGCCTTACGGTAAAACTCCGTTAGTGGAAATTTGGGGGTGTGACAGATTGGTATCAGAGCCATTGGTTATAGCGAACCAGGTTGCATACCATTTCATATAGGTTGCAGTCCGGTCTATAGCTTTTCATGATGCATTAGTTACACTGCACATATATACATGAGATACCACTCACTCATCCCAACCCCAACCCTTGTGTCACAGTATGTCTTCGTCGTCAGCTGATCACGCCCGTGAGAAAGCACCTATCATCGCTGAGGAGAGCACACCACCTGCGTCCCCGAGACTGAAGAGGCAGCGGACCATCCCTGATGCTGGCACATCTACTGCTGAGGAGTCTTCACCCGAGCACACGTTCTTGCCTAAGCCCCAGTGCGACTGGGAATGGTACCCAGAGGTGGTGACCATGATGATTGAGAAGGAGGAGGTTCCACCCCTAGTTGTTGTAGGTCCTTCTTGCCCTACTCTACCCGCTCTGCCATGCCCTTCTGAGCGGGTGATAGCTGCACTTGTTTCTGGCCTTGATAAGGCGCAGTGTGGGTAACAGGGTATGAAGTCAGACATTGCTAAGCTAGCGCAGAAACAGAGTGGAGCCAAGCATAAGATGGATTTCTTGAGGGAGCTCTGCGATCGGAGGTCAGAGATGCACTACAAGTTAACCTTTGAAGTTGAGAGGCTAGGTGAGAAGATGCAGATGCTTGCAGACAGGGTGATAGATCTGACTAACGAACTGAACATTGCTCGTAACCGTATTCGGGATCTGGAGAACCGGCTGGCACCTCCAGAGGACCCAGTGGAGGACCCTGAAGAAGACCCAGAGGAGGACCCCGAGGAGGATCCGGAGGAAGACCCCGAGGAGGAGCCCGAGGTGAGCGGGTCATTGGGAGTATCTGACGAGTGATATCGTCAGTTGATATCCGTTTGGATTTCTTTCTTTTATGAACCTAGGTGGGAGGGTTGTCCCCATCCAACAGAGGATATTTTTGAACTATGATGTTTGGATTGAATGATTGTAATCGGATTACAAGTTATCTTTTCAAGTATTGTTTTCTTAAATTGTGTTGAGATGTTCATAAATTAGTTGTTTGATTGTTATTGAGGTACTAGAATTAAGGCATTAATCCGGTCTATGTTCACGACTGCGTAGGATTATGTCGGGACGTGGACGTGGCCATGGCAGGGGTAGCATTAACCTCACTCCAGCAGAACTGGCGGCACTCATCAACGAGCATGTGACCGCAGCGATTGCAGCCGCCCAGATTCCGGGGCAGGCGGCAGGGGGTAAGTATACACTTTGCTGTCATTATGACCTATCGAAACTCAGGCACTAACACTTACTTTGTGAACCAAAAATCTAGGAGCCGCGGGGTGCACCTTTAAGAACTACATGGATTGTAAACACCATGCGTTTAAAGGCACCGAGGGGGCTGTCGGTTTGCTGCGCTGGATAGAGAAGGCAGAATCAGTGTTTGCTATGTGTAATTGCCTGGCTGTGAGCCAGGTGAAGTTTGCTACAGGGACTCTCGAGGAGTCAGCACTTACTTGGTGGAATACCCAAGTTCAGTTGTTGGGTCTAAATGTGGCCAATGCTATGTCATGGGAGGAATTCAAAAATCTGATCAAGACCGAGTATAGCCCGCGTGGTGAAGTGCAGAAGTTAGAGCATGAGTTTTGGAATTTGCGGATGGAGGGTTCCGACATTGAGGCTTATACGACACGATCCCATGAGTTAGCGATACTGTGCCCTCAAATGGTCGATCCTGCTTATAAGAGGGTCGAAATGTATATTGACGGTTTACCTCCGCAGATCCAGAGTATGGTGACATCGGCAAATCCCGCCAACATTCACGATGCCGTCCGGTTAGCTCATAAGTTAACTGATCAAGTCGTCAAACAAGGCACTCTCCCGTCCAAGAAGTCTGCTACTGGCACATCCGATAATAAACGCAAGTGGGAGAGTAGTGGCAACAACAACTCCAACAACAAGAGCACCTCTTCAGGCCACAATCAACAGAGACGGTTTGAGTCTCCTCGCATGAACAATTATTCGACTATACACACAACCCCGAAAACATAAGAAGAAAATGGGGCTAGAAACTCACGTGTGAACGATTCTTTTCCGAATTTACGGTAATGCTCTTCTTGAGCTGTGCAAGGCTAACTGTGTAATAATTAACAAGCATCACTTAACTACTCCTATTTATATCATATGTCTAGGTCATTTCCCGTTTTAATCGTTACCTTTCATTATTAAGCAGTTCCTTATTCTTAGCGTATTTACCGTACAAGCCCATATTCTTTGCTCGTATACGTCATACATACATACATACATATATGTCATAAATTCATATACGTTCTATATATATACAACATACGTTCATACAACTTATACGTTCATACAACTTATACATACATACATACATACATACATACATACATACATACATACATACATACATACATACATACATACATACATACACGGTATAGATACATGGCATGCATACACATTATACATACATTCATATACGTCACTTGCATGACATACATGTATACATATACATTATATACATATACACATACATGGCTTACATACATACACATTATATGCATGTACGGTATACATACATACATACACGACTTACATACATAAACACACCATATATGCACATACGGTACACGTACATACATACACTATATATATATATACACACACACACATATACGGTACATATACAGACCATAGATACATATATGGTACACACATATACGGTTCTTATACATATGCGGTACATATACATATACGACTTACACATATATATACGCGCATACATATACATTTCACATATACATATGCCGGCTTACACATACATATATGCCCACATACATACACGCCCAAACATATACGTTCTATATATACATATAAGGCTTACACATACATATATGCCCATACATATATGTTTTATACATATACGGCTACATATACATACTTATACGGCCGAATACATACTTATACGGTCTAAACTTAAACGGCATTTATACTTATACGCCCTATATGTGCAGACCAACCCTCTTTACGCTTTTTTAGGGTTTTTCTTTGATTCCAACGCCGTCAGCCACCGTTAACCACCAGGGTTAGCCGAGTTTGATCGTTTATGACCTAGGTAGCTTCGAGGTGTCCAGATCTGAGGTAAGGTAGCCCGTAAGCTCGTTTTTGGTCGATTAAACACCCGAATAAAGCTAGATCTAGATTCAAACGGCTCATTCGGCATCCCGAGGCTGCGGTGTTGGGTTCTAAATTGTTGGGTCAGGTGAGATAAATGATTTCCTTCGATTGGTCTTGGATCGTTGAATATAATAGTGTAGAGAGTGTTTGGCTTAAGTGTGTGTTTTTGATGGTGTAGGCTAAGGTGTAGAATGATGGAGATGGAAAGGATTTAGGGCTTAAGCGGTATTTATACTCTCTAAGCGCATGGACCTTAGGCCCATCTTCATCTTAAGTCTATATAATCCCATCTATTTTAGCCCACCATCCTATTATCTTCATATTATTATTATTATTATTATTATTATTATTATTATTACTATTATCATTCTACTAACCCAAATTAATTCTTCCGGCATAATTAATATTTTAATATTACTCAAAGAAATCTCGGGATGTTACATAGGTGGAGAAGATGGTGCTAGTTCTTGTGTGTCATGTTTTTTATACCCGGTGGTGTTATAACCAATGAAGATGACAGAGGAGAAGGTGGTGGATTTAATGGTGGTTGTAGTTAATGGTGCGTTCTGCTTCTTATCTACAGAGGGGCACTAAAATCCTTTCTAGGGCTTCGGTTTGGAATACAAATGGATTAGGCAAAAAAATGTATATTTTTAGAATAGAAGTGTATGTATATTAAATAGTTGGATTTGTTTTGTTATAATTTATATTGGTATGTGAAAAACACATGACAGTTGGAATGAAGAATTCTTTGAGATTTTGTGTGGGTTGTTATAATCGGACTTGTTGTGACGAAATAAATATGAATATTATAGTACTTTTATGTGCTGGTGTTAATTGTTGTATGATATTTTTAGTTGAATGTTCTGGTTTATCTTGCATTCCTGTGTGTATAAATGTATCTAGTTGAACCATATCAACTACACATGGGTTGGTAACGGCTTTTAAACGGGTTATATAGGCCTAGTACATGATTTTCACGGGTTTTCTGACTTACCATCAATATGCAGCAAATGCATTTTTTAAAATTAGGTTTAAATAGGAATTGCTAACTTGCAATTTGCAAGAGGCTGCAGACCATTACGTGCTAACAAAGGGGTGTATCTTTAAGACATTTTTTTATTAGATATATTCTATATCACATTCTAAATTGATCTAAGTTTGTTATGGTTGTTTTGTATACGTCAAGAAAAAAACACACTGTGAAATTGTACCCAGATTGGCTTTTATATTTTTCTAACCTGTAATATATCAGAAGCGCAAACCCTCACCTATAGTTTTCAGCTGCTAGCACACCAATTAACTCCACTTTATATTTACAAAATTCTTATCCAACATGAATGTAAATATATGCGAACTATTAATTTGATTAATGTGAATATATGCAAGCTATATCTTATCATAAAATTCTTATGCAACATGGACTATGCAAACTTGAAAAATCCAAACAATTAATCAAAACTTGAAAAAGTCCAAACCTTTCGTCCAAAAAGTATTTATCTAACATTAATTCAAGCAATACAAAATACAAACCAAACTTGAAAATTGATCCAACGAGCTTTTGATCTTCAAACGCATTGGTTCTGGCCCGGTTATGTGCGCACACACATACACACACACAAACCCACACTATGAAGAAGGATTTTCTGATGTTCATTCCATCTTTAATATTACAATTACAAAAAAGGTACAAATGAAAGGGAAAACAAGGTGCTCTATTTATATTAAAAAAATACATACAACAAATACTAAAATTGACAATTATTCCTCTATGTCAACAGCATACTTCAACTTCCACTTGTTTCCAACTCTAACATTCACATCCCATAACATTCATAACAATACATTCATATTGTATTGACACTAACTGTTCCAAATATTAAGCTTCTAACAACATCTTGTTGTTTCTTTGACATCGTATTCCAAAACATATACTTTTTTCTCACGCTTCGGGTTTGTGTAACCCCATATTTTCCCAGTAACATGTTTTCTTTTTTCTTGATACCTTATTCTCTTTATGCTCTTCACCACCTAGTTAAAAGTAAAGCCGACAATTAGTTCTATACGTAATACAATAATAATACATATATGTAATGCATTTGTATTGCACACATGGGCGTAGGCAGCTTTAAGGGAACATGTTCGAGAAAAGTAGATTGGCACACGTGCATTTGGGTGGACTAAAACATCATGCTAGCTTTGAGAAAAGTTATTAAGTGGAAAGCTCAAGAGGGGTGTGTTGCGTGAAAGATAAACATGAAACGTGTTAGGTTTGGTTGAATTTCTAGGTTTGATAAATAAACGTGTTAATAATGCAAATACGAAACACGTGGGAATAGGCTACGTGTAAGGCCCCGTTACCGGTGCCCTACACTGGACGTTGGATTTACTCATAAACACAGTTCTAAATATCAGAGTTACTTAAAACTTTCACGGAATAATAATAATAGTCAACCATTCATTACAAATACCCATAACTTGTCTTTTAAAAACATAACATAACATATAATATCAAACATCATAACAGATCTTCATATGTCAGTCTCTTCCAATCCTGCAATGTGTCTCTCTCAAGCCAGATGTCTCAGTCGATTAACCTGCGTGCATACTAAAAGTCAGCTACGCTGAGTGAGTTCTAGTTAATCAGACGACATGCATTACATTCACATACTTACATATGCACCCGATGGTACATACCTTCACGCTTACTTACCTACTTACATACGTACTTTCATTCTTTCTTTCATACTTACATACATACTTTCATTCATACATATACGTTTTAAAGAACATTTTGCCCTATAACCTTCGCCGATATTATTAGGGTCGGTTCCCTACATTCTCTGATTTTACTAGGGTCGCTTCCCTACATTCGCCGGTATTATTAGGGTCGGTTCCCTACATTTGCCGATATTATTAGGGTCGGTTCCCTACATTTGCCGATATTGTTAGGGTCGGTTCCCTTTTCTAACTATACCTTCCGTTCATCATATAACCATACGTACCTTTCATTATACAATCGCTCATTTCATTACGTACTTTCATACATACATATTTCATACTAGGCATTCTACATATTACTTCCCTGCCGACACGTGCAATATCCGAAGATTGTTCACGCACCGACAAGTATTCATTAATAACATTCATACATACTATCACATCAATCTTTATGGCATACACTTACCATTTAACGTAAGTGTATTAATGTTCACATTGAGTATGCACACAACCCCGAAAACATAACAAGGAAGTGGGGCGGGCTAGAAACTCACCTGAATGTAGTTACGTTCGCCGTTTACGGTTATTCCTTTTTGTAGCTGTGCGCGACTATCTGTATAACAATTACATGTATCAATTAACTATCACTACCCATGTCGCGTTTCTAGTTTAATTATAACCCTCAACGAACGTGGGTCCGGGGGCAGCGCCCCTGGCAGCGGGGTCTAGGGGCGGCAACCCCTAGCAGGTCCAAGGGTCAGAGCCCCTGGAAAAATTTTATTTCCATTAATTGTCTTAACACATTTTTCATTAGAAATTCTAATTTACTATTTTATTTGCTAACTCAAAAGTTCGAGGGCTTCTTTGTAATTAATCCATTTTATTATAAGTTCAGGGACCTTTCTGTCTATCTTTCAAACTCTAATTCGTTATCCAGTTTCTTAGCGAATTGGGGTTCATTCGTTACTTCTGTCTTTCATATCGAATTGACTAATTCGTTACTTCATAATGAACTGACCTTCATAGCGAATTGGCCTTCATAACGAATTGGCCTTTAAGACAAACTGACCCTTATAATGAATTGGTCCTTATAGCGAATGACCATTTTATAACGAATGGACCTTCCAACGAATGAGGGTTCATTCGTCATTCCCCTATAACGAACTGCCTAACGAATTACTTAACAAATGGCTTAACAAATTAAAGCTTATTCGTTACTTTTCCTTAACGACTGGACGTAGCGAAGTACTGCTAATTCGTTATTTCTCCTTAACGAATGGGCATGAATTACGGCTAATTCGATATTTCTTCGCTAACGAATTAGGGTTAGGTCAGAGAATGTCAGAAACATTCTTTGACATTCCCTTATTCTCGTACGTCGCCTTTCCGGCACCGCTGTGCCGGAAAAATGGGTGGTGGCCGGAAAAGCGTATTTTCACACCATTTTCATCGTTTTTCGTCCCGTTAGATCCGCATCTGAGCTAGGGTGACCCTCGAGCTCATATTTTGACCGGTTCATACCCAATTCCATCCGGATCTCGTGACTTTAATTGTTTACGGTGTCGGCTTGTCTTTCGTGACTAGATCTAGCGGGTTTGGATCCATACAATATCATACTATCATTACCTTGGATCAGGATCGGTTCTTCTTCTTGGTTTCAGTTAAGAGAGTAGAGAAATATGAGAGAGAGCTTATGTAAGGCCCCGTTACCAGTGCCTCACATTTGGACGTTGGATTTACTCATCAACATAGTTCTAAACATCAGAGTTAAATAAAACTTTACGCGGAATATAAAACTTTCATAACATTACAATAATAATCCATAAATTGTCTTAAAACATTTTTTGTCTTTCAATATTAATACATTAAACATAAAACAACTTGCGTCTTTAGATGCCAGACTCTTATTCTTCTGCCATGTGTCCCCGCTCAAGCCAGCTGTCTCATTCTACTCACCTGCGTGCATACTAAAAGTCAGCTACGCTGAGTGAGTTCTAGTTAATCATACATAATAAAATACATATACTTACCTTCCATTATGCATCCAAAGATACATAATAATTACTTTACTAATTTACTTTCATTACATAATTCATACATACTTTCATACTATATAATTACTGTCCATTCTATTTCAGATATTATTAGGGTTTGATCCCTCTGTCCTTGTCTATCTCAGATATTATTAGGGTCTGATCCATTTCTTGTCTATCTCAAATATTATTAGGGTCTGATCCCTTTCTTCTCTATCTCGGATATTATTAGGGTCTGATCCCCCCTTTCTTCTCTATCTTAGATATTATTAGGGTCTGATCCCTTTCTTCTCTATCTCAAATATTATTAGGGTCTGATCCCTTACTTCTTCATCTTCGTACATGCTGCTTTTACATACCCGTAATATACATATATTTTCTTTAATTATTCATACATATTCATAAGTTGTATACACACACACACATATATATATTTATATATATCATACAAATCCATCTTTCAAATACATACCTCCCTTGTCAATACGTGCTATATCCGAAGATCGTTCACGTACCGACAAGTTTTCATTCACATACATAACATAATATCTATCACATAAATCATACATGGAATACACTTACCATTTAAGGTAATTGTATTAACTATCACATCGAGTATGCATACAGCCCCGAAAACATAACAAGGAAATGGGGCTAGAAACTCACCTGAATGCGGTTACGTTCACCGTTTATGGTTATTCCTTTTCTTAGCTGTGCACGACTAACTGTAATACAATTACACGTGTCAATTAACTATCACTACTCATATCGTGTTTCTAGTTTAATTATTACCCTCAACGAACGGGGCTCCGACGGAAGCGCCCCTGGCAGCAGGGTTCTAGGGGCGGCAGCCCCTAGCCGGGAGTAAGGGGCAAAGCCCCTGGCTGGGGTTAAGCTGCCAGGTCAGCTTGGAAAAATTTTATTTTTATTAACTGTCTTAACACATTTTCCATTAGGATTTTAAATTATTTTCCAAATCGCCAGCTCATTCGTTATAACGAATTACGCCTCCTTCGCTAACTGATTCGTTATCTTACATGTCTGATTCGTTAGTGGGTTCGTTATTATGGTTCGCTAGCCTAGTTCGTTATCTTAACGAATTGGGTGAGTAACGAATCACTTGATTCATTATCTGATCATAACGAACTAGGGAAACTGATTCGTTATTTGTACATAACGAATTGGTGAACTGATTCGTTACTTTGCTAGAACGAATTGGGTTAATTAATTCATTACCTTATCATATCGAATTACACCAATCTTATCTAGACTTTGACTCAGAGGTTAAAGTCAAAATTATCAAGAACACGATTTGGTCAACATAAGCCAGGTCTACAATTAAACCTGCAATCCTTAACGAAATATCACCATTTAGGTATCAATGAGCTCGCAATCTCAGCGCCTACAAACCCTAACCATCCAATCCTTCATACATCGCGTTTATATTCCGATTTGTTCATTTATAAACCTGAATATTCATTTAACAGATTGATCCATCAAATTGTTAACGGATTTCAGTAGAATTCGTCATGTTGGGTTCGTTTTTAACACATTCAAACAGATCTATGAAATCTATATGTAATTCGGACCTTAACGAACAAGTTCTTGATATATACGTACCTTAAACGAGTTGGTTCACGAACACGAGCTGGTCTTGATGTAGGTTCAGTTTGTTACAACGTTCCAGCACCAACAAGCTCGGGTTTTCGCCTTCGGATCTTGAGTCGGGATATAGGATAGTGTTAGTGTTCGTTTTTTCAAGGTGTAGGCTATGGTGTAGAGATGGATAAAAATGGAAATGATTAAGGTTTAAGGGGTATTTATACTCTCTTAAGCCCATGGACCTAAGCCCCATTCCATCTCTTATTCCATCTTTTAATGTCCAAGCCCACCTTCTATTAGTTTATTTATCTAAACCAATAACCGACAAACTATAAAATAAACAAAATTTCATTTATTATTATAACCGAAAATAGGATGTTACAGCTTAAGTGTGTGTTTTGGATGGAGTAAAGAATGGGTGAAATGGATGGATAAATGAGTAATTTATGTTTATATAATATGGCTATGGGCTTAAGCCCATGGTCTTTCCTAACTTTCTTTTTAATCCAAGTCCGTAACCCATATCTATATACCCCAACACTAGCCTGACTCATGATAACTCATATTTTATTTCATTAACCGAAATGAGAAAACGGGATGTTACAGTACGAATTGGGAACTTAATCGATATGCATTTTTTGAGTGATTTAATGTTTAACTTTGAATGATAGAGTTTCTTGAGGGCAAGCAACATGTAAGTGTGGGAATGTGACGGGTGGTCCATTGGACAACCCTTAAGTGATATAAGACCTTTAATAATCATGCATATAATTGTTTTATTTTTTGGAATTAGATGACTATGGTTACTCATATAATTTCAGGTAGGAGGACATAGAGGATGAAATCAAGAGAACGTGGCCGAAAATAACGAAGAAAACGGAGTTGAAACGAGAAAGTTATGAAGAAAACAAGAGACTGAATAAGAGCTCCACCGTAGCTTATGGTGGCCACCATAAGCTACGGTGGCCCCTGAAAAAAATGGTCACCGTAAGGTAGAAAGAAGCTACCATAGGTTTTTAGAAGCCACCGTAAGCTACGGTGTCCACTGTAGCTTACGGTGGGCCTGACGTTGAAACTTGTACCTTCTTTTATAACTAGTTTTAGGGACGGATTTTGACATTCTTTTCATATCTTTTCATCTAAGAGCAACCTAGAGGCGATTTTGGGGTTCTATAACATTATTGTGAGTGTGCTAATCATTAGAAACTAGATTTTGATTCATATTCATACTTTAGTTGATGTGATGATGAACCGAATTATGAGTGGCTAATTTCCTTTGTGTTCTCTCCCGAATTGTAAGGTTTTCCGTTGAATGTTTGTTAATTGTTTATGTTATTTGTGGGATAGTAGTTTTATCTTATGATTATATTTCTATGGTGATTGTGAGTTTGATTAGTAATTGTTGGTATAATTTAATTCATGTTATTGACCACAGTTCTTGGTGCCGTAGGAAATCGGGATTTATTGGAAGGGAATTAGGGTTGGCTGTATAAAACTGATTATCGGGTGACAACCTTGCGTTATTACAATCCAAGTACTTAATCCTCTTTCATCAAAATAAAACACATACTCATGAACTATATCTATGTAGTTCATCTCAAAAGTAAAAGTTAACATTATCAATCTTGGACACCAGAAATCGGGAAAAGGCGTTCTTTTTAATGAATCAATAAAACTCGTTAAATTGTTTTAAGTTATTTTTTGTGAATCAAACAAAACAAACAATATCTTTGAATTTACTTTTTACGTAATTTAGTTTAATTTAATATAGTCAGATTACAAAGCTACTTAGTAACACATTTTCCACAAACTCTCTATGTTCGACACCCACTTACTGCTATCTAATTAGTTGTAACTGGTTTATTTTTTAGTGAGTCTTCGACCTCACGTCATATATGTACGTAACAGATTAATGTTGCATATATGTAATAGATAGTTGCTATATATATCTAACGAACACTTCGAAGAAACCGAGTCTTACATAGGAAGAACAAGCTTTTAGGTTCTCCAACTGCATCAAACAACACCATGGATTCGATTGTTCCCACTTCAGGTCAAACAGTGCCAGCTTCATCTCCACTAAATCTACCTCCACCGATCACTACTACCATACCTACTTCATCGAGTGAAGTAAAACCAGCCTACACAACTGAGACTATGAACACTCAATTCACTTACTCAATATCATCAACATTGCCACCTATTTCCAATATTTTTTCTAAATTTTATCCATGATCATCATCCCAACAAAACCAACAACCAATGTTTTAACAATCACAATCTAGCTACCAATATCAACCACCACCTTTCATGCAATATTCATGAACACAAGGTGATTGGTATGGCGATGGGTTTGACGGGGAGTATGAAGGGTACGAAGTGGAATGTTACTACACGGGGGGTGATGGAAGTCAAAGGGTGAATCAAGGGAACTTTGATTATGTTCAAAGGCAACAAACGGAACCGGTGCAAGAAATTACTAAACAACCACCACTGGTTGTTCAAAACTAAGTTCAACCGCCACAGGCTATTCAACAACAACAAGCTCCACAACAAGTGCAGCCGTAAGGGCAACAATTTCAACAATTTGCACCACCAAGGCCCGTTTATTGGCAAATGGATCAACTAAGAGTACCAATGGGGGTACTAAGAATTCATGCAAGAGAGATGGTAAGGGGGATTGAAGCTTATTTTTTTGATCGATCATCACTAATAATCCGTCCCTGGTGGTTATTCCTCACAATCAACTAGGAAGGAAATTTGAGGTTAGAACCAATTCACTCCAAAGTCAACCAAAGTACAAAGGTTTAGCAATGGAAGAACCTTACTTTTACTTGGAGGCATATGACTCTATTTGCAACACGATTGGGAGTCAAGGTTTTTCATCGGATGAGGTTAAGTTAGTCTTATTTCAATTTTCTTTGGAAGATATGGAGAAATGATGGTTTTACACATTCCATTCTGCGTCAATTTATACTTTGGCCGAGATGAAACAAAGATTTTTGGAAGAATTTTACACGGCTCAAAAGACCAATGATACAAGAAGGAGTTTGAGAACTTTCCAACAACAATCGGGTGAGATGTTTCATGAAGCATTTGAGCGATTTAACATGACGATTAAGAATTGTCCTCATCATGGTATTGCTCTTTGAGAATTTTTGAATGCTTTTGATGAGGGGTTGAGTATGGAAGATGAGCCGGATTTGAGCTCAATCACAAATGGTACATTTGGTAATAACTATGAACATGATGATTGGCATATTTGGAGCAAATCGCGGTCACATTAAAGAGAAAGGCTCAAACTTAAAGAAGAGCAAGACCGGCAATTGGAAGACCACAAGTACAAGCTATGGAAGATGTAGGGGGTGCAAACTACTAATCAAGTAATTGATGTTTGTACAAATTGTAATGAGTTGGGTCATGCATCAGAGGTGTGTACGGTGGGACAAGTACAAGTAGAGGAGGTGAATGCACTTCAAGGGGGAGGTGGTAGGAATTACAATATGAACTAAAACATTTTCCACCCCGGGTTGAGAAATCATCCAAATTTTCTGTATAGAAATCCGGCCACTCAATCCAACCCAAAGTTCTAAGGGAATCAAGGAAATTATGTTCCTCGTCAACAATATAACAATAAAGATAATTTTCATGGCAGGAATAATCAAGGGTTTCATGGTCAAAGTGGGTATTCGGGTCAAAGTTCATCAAGTGGGAACGAAGTTATGGAGACGCTCAAGGTGATGCAACAAGACATGCATAGGAGGAATCAACTTGATGAAATTCGCATGCAAAAGGATGAGGTCAATAACAAAGTCATTCAATCATTGACCACTCAAATGGGTCAACTTGCAACCGATGTGGCGAATATGAAGAAAAATGCTCGAGCTTAAAGAAGGGAACAACGTGCATATCAATGTGGTAAGTCTTTTACCTAATTTTGGAATTTCTAGTGTTCAGTTTGATCCAACACCATAGCTTGTTCTGGGGGTGGTGGAGAATATTTGTGATGAGATTGAAAATGTTGGTAATTATGAAACAATTTTTCAAAAATAACTCTGAACTAAAACCAAATGGAACATATTTTTGTGAAAATTTTTCTTATGATTTGAAATCACAACTAAATAATTTAGAAAACGTTTACAATAAAGTGGTAGTGAAACGGCCAACAAGCTGCGCCGCTACCCCCTTTTGAATAGCAAAGCCTATCCTACTATAAACGAAGCTTTGAGACCTAGGAGTTGAAAAGGTTTCGTGTACGATACGCTGAACCCTACTCATAAAATTTACAGCCTCTGGGCCAGGAAACCAAATGTATCAAAAGCAAATGGGAGAAAGACATGTTGATTCAGCCTTCAACGCAGCTTGACCCAAACCAAATCCACGGTCCCTGAGCCCAACAAGAGGAAACATTCATTTAAGATCCACACAAGCGTGTTCCCCCCCTGCCCACCCGAACACAAGAATATCAGCTGGTCGTAAAGTAGACCTCCCTTCAAGAGGATCAGTGAGAAAGTTAACAGGGCCCTCTTTTTTAGCAGAAATCCCTGCCCGTTTAAGAACATCACACAAAACATCCCTAACCAAATCATGTCTGTACTTAAAGCCAGGAAATTCTTTGCAATGCACCGCATGGTCTCCAAAAGAATCCAAACAGACCTTGCGACAAATTGGGCAAGGCTCATCAGTCGGGAACATATGTATCATTAACCGGTACTTAAGGATAGCCCGATACTCCAAACCTAACATATGTTGCCCCAATCCTATAATGGGGATGGCCGTTAGAAAATCCTGAGCTCGAGGAGCCCGAAGGCATTCAAACACCTCCTTTTGGCGAGGGGATAGATTAAACTTCACTTCTAAACTTTGGACGATTCCACTAAATAAAGCACTCGCCACAACATGTTGGGCCTTAGGGGGGGGTGTCCTTATTAGAGAACCCGCTAAGATCAAAATCTGGAAGTGAAGTACGTAAACGATCCATCGCACACCCATAATCAGGGTCCAACCCATAAGTATCACAACCCCGAAGATTATGGTCTTGCAAACACCACGATCATGCTCTCGAAGCCACAAAAGCATATGTAGATACATCTTCGGCCGAACATAGACCCAACCCCCCAAAACGGGTCGAAAGTGACGCCGACCTCCATTGGAGATCCCAAAATAACGGACCCCTACAAACCACGATGTCCTCAATCGCCCTTCGAAGGCCATTGTCAGATATAGAAATAGCTTCCCCCACATACATAGGTTGGTATGTTCTCAAACTGAACAAAAGCTTTGCGGCTCCCATACATGGGCGAAGCGAAAAAAGCTCGCATTGAGGCTCCCGGAGTCTTGGGAGGCAGCTCATCAGTTTCACAGCGCTAGATGCCCTTTTCATAGCCAAACTGCCGATAAACCCCGCATCCCGGCTTACAACACCACCAAGGAGTTTCACACCAAGCACTGGTCTTCCAATCCAGCAATGGAACAACCCCTCCTACACCTTCACCCCATTGCATGTAGGCCAAAATAACTTTGTTTTCTTAACATTGAATTCAATACCAAAAAAAGGCCCCTCGAACATAATAATAACGAATGCTTTGGCCACCTCTCTAGCGTCCCCGATAATCGTACCATCGTCCAAATACCAAGCATAAAAGAGAAGCTTGCACCGATCTCTGATATGGTAAATAAGTGGGTGCAAAAGTAAGGCAAAAAGGAAAGGCCCAAGAGGGTCCCCCAGGTGGATTTAATGTAAGTATCACCCACATATAACCTAGCCGACTGCCCATATAAAAATTCCACCCAACGAGAAATAGAAGGACATCGACTCCGAACCTCTTGTAGAAGGGTCGTCCTATCGACTAAGTTGAAGGAATTAGGGAAATCAATAGTAAGCATAGCCAATGACCCATATGAATGAAACTGATTTAAAAACCTGTTCGCACTATGGAGCACGACCTCTGCTCCACTAGGGACTCCCACCCCAAATTGAAAGTCACTGAGGTATTTAGACATCTCCTTCCCGACACCCCTCATAGCCACCTTAGAGACCAACCGCCTCCAAATGGCCCCAACAGCAATAGGTCTAATCCCATTGTCCGTTTTAAGCAACGACGTAAGGGGGGCAGGCGCAACAAACTCGGCCAACACCCTAGGACACCTTCCCCCCAAAAATAAATTAACCACCACAGAAATAGCCTTAAGCAGACTATCCGCAATCGGAGACTCCTCTCCGTACAACGCATCTAAAATATGTTGGGCTCGCAATTCGTCCCGCCCACACGAAGTCCCTTTAGGGAAAGATTTAATGCACCCAAGCACACTATCAACGTCCGCAACAAGGGGAGGCTCAGAAAGTAAGGAAGCAGGCATAATCGGAGGGGATATGATGGGATGCTTAGACAACAATGCATTCAAAGTATCCTTACCGAAAGGTGCAACCCCATAAGAGCATAAAACTTTGACCGCAGCAGTGAAATGCCTGTCCGCAACTTTCCGCAAACATTGTTTGACATTGGCGCACAACTAAGAGTTATCGGACTCGGGGACAAACACATCACCACTCAGAGCATCCCCTAAGGGTTTGTCAAAAAGCGCTAGAATAAGCTCAAAGAAACCGTCAATGTCACCCCAAGCTGATAGCGACCGTTGAATACTTCGGCATTAATTTCATATACTTTCTATTTCCAGACCTGCGTTGCTGACGATTAGAAGGTCTGAAAACTTGTAACGTGCAACGTGGTAACAAAAAAAGTTTCACTCACGCCTCAACAGAATCTGGCATAGCGCCACCTTACCCAGAGCACCCACTAAGGGTTGGGAAAAAGCCATACGACAACTATGAGGAATGTTTTTAACAGTCTTAGTAGGAAGAGTGAAGACACGCTCAAGGAGAGCTACATCCACCTCCACCCTTCCTACCACGACAACTTCTCTCCCAACATGTGGCTTCGCAATTCCCACTATAAACTCTTCCACATCTCCCGTGACACACCTGTACCAGACCGACCCGTCATCATGATGGCACCCCCGACGTAGAGCATGTGACTCCATACACGCCCCAAACATCCACCCCCGTGAGACCTTTAAAGGCTCACCAACCGAAATAAACAAATCCAAATTCATCGAGATCGCCTCTCGTAAGGTCCCTTTCTTGTCATCCGATGACAAATGAAGTCGCTTAATATGTGAGGCCAATCGAACCCCCTTGCACCCCGGTAACCCATCCGGGCAACACTGGAAGCCTATAAACGGACACGGCCAAACACCCTCATCAATAACCCCGGTCATGCCACCACATCCCAACAAATCACCTCGGTAGCCACGAACCACAACAAAAAAAAATAAACAAAACTCGAGTTGAATTTGAGGAATGAACACCCGAACGTAAGAGGAGAGCAACCACCCGTTGCCTTCCCCTCTTCAAACACAAAAAAAGTAGGATTATTTCATTGAGGCATTTTGTCGAACACTTGGTGGGAAAACCATTTTCTTCAAAAAGTTTTTTTTATGAGGATTCCTTGAATCCAGCCACACAATCGCAATTGAAATTGAAATTAGGTACAACTACATGCAGCAAGCAACAGTGGGTTTCAAAAATTGATGGGATGAAAGAAATAAAGAGAGTGATGGAAAATGTATTTGAAGTTTACTAGGAGTTATATAGGCCGATTAAGCGTGGGATAGAGGCTTGTCCGTGCCGTTAGACATATAAAAATCGAAGACAAACATGTTGTTATACATATAAGCGTGGGATAGAGGCTTGTCCGTGATGTTAGACATATAAAAGAGCGATAAGGGATGAGAGATGAGAGTGTTGATAATAATACAATCCAGAGTAAACTTCAAGACCCAGAAGTGCCCTTTTTATCAATCCAAATTGTTGAATTTAAACACTGATCGGACACTACTAGATCTGGAGCTTGTGTTAGTATCATGCCTGGAAGTTTATATGATCAGTATGAGTTCGGTCCGCTACAAAAAGTAAACACCACCTTGGTTTTAGCAGATCAAACCCATACACTTCCTCGGGGCATGATATATAATGTGATGGTACATGTGGAGGATTTCTGATACCCAGTTGACTTTCTAGTACTTGATTATGCTAAAAATGTAACTAACACATAACCCATAGTCATGTTGGGTAGACCCTTATTTGCCACTACACTTGAATTGATTGATTGTACTATGGGGACACTGGAAATTAAATTTGGGAATCGTGATAAACGGTTATTATTATTTGAAAACACTACTGACCCTATTGTTGACAAGGAAAGCCTGGAGGCGGATTTTGTTAGCAAGTGTGTATCCTTGAGCAAGGATCACACAAAAGTGGAGTGTTTTGTGATTAACAGGTCAGTTGAGAAGAAAGAAGTTGAACATCAACAGAGTGAGAAGGTGGCCGACCAAAGAAGACGAAAGTGAGACATCCACCTAACCTAAATGATCCATGGTGGAGGATGAGGATGTTTGGGCCCGACCCGGGGTTGCCTAAATACTGGCAACAGTTTCTTGAAAAATGAGCGTGCTTATAACGAGAAGGCTACACGAGATTGGGCCAGTCACCCACATTGAAAGTCATAAAAGTTCCAAAAAGGTGGTATTGTACATTTTATATATTTTTATTTTGCATTATACTTTCTAGTTTGTTTGTTATTAATGGTATTTTAAGCACACAATCTTAGCAAAAACCAAGTGTGGGGAAATTCTTATGGATTTCTCTTCGACACAGTCCTGACAACACGGGTTTTTCATTGGGGTAGGTAATTTTCATGTTTTAAAAAAATAATATAAAATAAAAAACAAAAAATAAATAAATAAATGTGCCAAAACCATACATTGGGAACAATGTATCCCAAGTGTAGGGATGTGGATATATTTTAGAGAAAATTTTAAAAATTTTATGAAAGGTTTTATGTGTGGTTCAAAAGATGTGTTGAGATAAATGTCCCTTTCATGGTCATAATTCTCATATGTGAGTGTTGCCAAGTTTTAAAAGAAATGGTAATAGATTTTAAGCCAAGAGTGACATGTTTTTTATTATTTATTTCACGTAACATGCCGGTATCAAATTTTGGGTTGGAACTTTAGACCACGGGTTTTCATGGTTGGCATTATTTGAGATAGCCGTGTGACCCTTCTTGTTAGACTTGTGTAATGAATGGGTTCTGAGACCTTAGCATGGCATTAGTGCAAAAATTATAGAGCCATTAAGGTATAGCCTCGTATGGATGAGTGCGAGTGTGGGTTTTGGGGGTTGGTTCCTTTAGAAGCCATTTCTTGGACTTATTGTATATCAATAAACCTCGTTGTTACATTTGCAAGACGATTCGGCTTAGTAGGTTATTTCTTGTAATTGTATTGTTGTTGGTAATTGATGTGAGTATTTGATTTTATGTTTGTTAGAATGTAGAGAGTATGCAACAAAAAATGAGATTCATTATTCAAAGTATATAGATTAAAAAAAATGAAAGAAAAAGAAAAAAAAAGTTAGTGGTGTATATAGTTTTTTTATATTAGTTTTATGTTTTTCTTAGAATGTATGTAATAAGCCGGATCAGATCGCCTGAGCTACTTTCAAAATTCCCATTCTGTACTCGAATACTTGGCTCCGTTACAACCCATGATAAGCCCTCTTGATTTGCACGACTGTCTATGCATTTATTAGGTGGAGGTTCGATAGTTACACAAGCCTATTATAGAATATTGGCACACATTAATTTTGGTGGACTAGAACATCAATCACAAATGGTACATTTGGTAATAATTATGAACATGATGATTGGCATACTTGGAGCAAATGGCGGTCACATCAAAGAGAAAGTCTCAAACCGGAAGAAGAGCAAGACCGACAATAGGAAGACCATAGGTACAAGCTATGGAAGATGTAGGGGGTGCAAACCACTAATCAAATAATTGATGTTTGTACAAATTGTAATGAGTTGGGTCATGCATCATAGGTGTGTACGGTGGGACAAGTACAAGTAGAGGAGGTTAATGCACTTCAAGGGGGAGGTGGTAGGAATCACAATACGAACTCAAACATTTACCACCCTGGGTTGAGAAATCATCCAATTTTTCGCTATAGAAATCCGGCCACTCAATCCAACCCGAATTTCCAAGGGAATCAAGGAAATTATGTTCCTCATCAACAATATAACAATCAAGGTAATTTTCATGGCGGGAATAATCAAGGGTTTCAAGGTCAAATTGGGTATTCGGGTCAAAGTTCATCAAGTGGGAATGAAGTTATAGAGACGCTCAGGTGATGCAACAAGAAATGCAAAGGAGGAATCAACTTGATGAAATTCGCATGCAAAAGGATGAGGTCCGTGACAAAGCCCTTCAATCATTGACCACTCAAATGGGTCAACTTGCAACCAATGTGGCGAATTTTAAGAAAAACGCTCGAGCTTAAAGAAGGGGAACAACGTGCATATCAATGTGGTAAGTTTTTTTTAACTAATATTGGAATTTCTAGCGTTCAAGTTGATCCAACACCACAGCTTGTTATGGGGGTGGTGGAGAATATTAGTGATGAGATTGAAAATGTTGGTAATTATGAAACAACTTTTCAAAATAACTCTGAAATTAAACCAAATGAAACATCTTTTTGTGAAAATTGTTCTTATGATAAATGTTTAAATGATAAATTAACCAAAATTAGGGATGAGAGTGTTGAAAATAATACAATCCTGAGTAAACTTCAAGACCCATTAGTGCCTTTTTTCTCAATTCAAATTGGTGAATTTAAAAATGATCGGACATTGCTAGATCTTGGAGCTTGTCTTAGTATCATGCCTGATAGTATATATGATCAGTATGAGTTCGGTCCGCTACAAAATGTAAACACCATCGTGGTTTTATCAGATCAAACCCATACACTTCCTAGGGGCATTATATATAATGTGATGTTACATGTGGAGGATTTCTGTTACCTAGTTGACTTTCTAGTACTTGATTATGCTAAAAATTTAACTAACACACAACCCACAGTCATATTGGGTAGACCCTTCTTTTCCACTTCACTTGCATTGATTGATTGTACTAAGGGGACACTGGGAATTAAATTTGGGAATCGTGATAAACGGTTATTATTATTTGAAAACACTACTGACCCTTTGTTGACAAGGAAAGCCTGGAGGCGGATTTTGTTAACAAGTGTGTATCCTTGAGCAAGGATCACACAAAAGTGGAGTGTTTTGTGATTGATAGGTTAGTTGAGAAGAATGAAGTAGAACATCAATAGAGTGAGAAGGTGGCAGAAAAAGGTGGCCGACCAAAGAAGACGAAAGTGAGACTACACCTAACCTAAATGATCCAGGGTGGAGGATGAGGATGTTCGGGCCCGACCCGGGTTTGCCGAAACACTGGCAATAGTTTCTTGAAAAATGAGCGTGTTTATAACGAGAAGGCTACACGGGATTGGGCCAGTCACGCACCTTGAATGTCATAAAAGTTTAAAAAAGGTGGTATTGTACATTTTGTATATTTTTATTTTGCATTATACTTTCTAGTTTGTTTGTTATTAATGGTATTTTAAGCACACCATCTTAGAAAAAACCAAGAGTGGGGAAATTCTAATGGATTTCTCTTCGACACTGTGTTGGGGACAACACGGGTTTTCATGGGGGTAGGTAATTTTCATGTTTTAAAAAAATATAAAAAAAATAAAAATAAAAAAAGTGCCAAAACCATACATTGGGAACAATGTACCCCAAGTGTAGGGATGTGGATATATTTTTGAGAAAATTTTAGAATTTTTGAGAAAAGTTTTATGTGTTGTTCAAAAGATGTGTTGAGAAAAATGTCCCTTTTCATGGTCATAATTCCCTTGTGTGAGTGTTGCCAAGTTTTAAAAGAAATAGTAATAGACTTTAATCCAAAGTGACATGTTTTTTGGTTATTTATTTCACATAACAAGCCGGTAACAAATTTTGGGTTGGAACTTTATACCACGGGTTTTCATGGTTTGCATTATTTGAAGATAACAGTGTGACCCTTCTTGTTAGACTTGTGTAATGAATGGGTTCTGAGACCATAGCTTGGCATTAGTGCAAAAATGATAGAGGCATTTAGGTATAGCCTCATATGGATGAGTGTGAGTGTGGGATTTGGGGGTGGGTTCCTTTAGAAGCCATATCTTGGACTTAGTGTATATCAATTAACCCCGTTGTTACATTTGCAAGACGATCCGGCTTAGTAGGTTGTTTCTTGTAATTGTATTGTTGTTGGTAATTGATATGAGTATTTGGTATTATGTTTGTTAGAATGTAGAGAGTATGCAAAAAAAAATGAGATTCATTTTTCAAAATATATAGATTAAAAAAAAAAGAAAAAGAAAAAAAAGTTAGTGGTGTATATAGTTTTTTATTTTAGTTTTATGTTTTTCTTAGAATGTATGTAATAAGCCGGATCAGATCGCCTGAGCTACTTTCAATGTTCCCATTCCATACTCGAACACTTGGCCCCGTTACAACCCATGATAAGCCCTCTTGATTTGCACGACTGTCTATGCATTTATTAGGTGGAGGTTCGATAGTTACACACGCCTATTATAGTATATTGGCACACATGAATTTGGGTGGACTAGAACATCATGCTAGCTTCGAGAAAAGTTATTGAGTGGAAATTACAAGAAGGGTGTGTTGCGTGAAAGTAAAACAGGTAACGTGTTAGGTTTGGTGAATTTCTACGTTTGATAAATAAACGTGTTAATAATGCAAATACGAAACACTTGGGCATATTGTATGACTTCGGACCTTAATCGAGATGCATTTTGTTGAATGAGTTAATGTTTAACTTTGAATGATTGAGTTGCTTGAGGGCAAGCAATGGGTAAGTGTCGGAATGTGACGGGTGGTCCATTGGACAACCCTTAAGTGATATAAGACCTTTAATAATCATGCATATAATCGGTTTATTTTGTGGAATTAGTTGACTATGCTTACTCATATAATCGCAGGTATGAGGAGATAGAGGATGAAATCAAGAGAACGTGGGCGAAAACGGCGAAGAAAACGGAGTTGAAACGAGAATGTTATGAAGAAAACAAGAGAGAGAATAAGAGCTCCACTGTAGCCTACGGTGGCCCCCGTAAGCTACGGTGGCCACTGAAGAAAATGGTCACCGTAAGGCAGAAAGAAGCTACCGTTGGTTTTTAGAAGCCACCGTAAGCTACGGTAGCCAACTTAGCTTACGGTGGGCCTGACGCTGAAAATTGTAATAACTTTTATAACTTGTTTTAGGGACGGCTTTTGACATTCTTATCATATATTTTCATATAAGAGCAACCTAGAGGCGATTTTGGGGTTCTATAACATTATTGTGAGTGTGGTAATCATTAGAGACTCGATTTTGATTCATATGCATACTTTAATTGATGTGATGATGAACTGAATTATGATTGGCTAATTTCCTTTTTGTTCTCTTTCGAATTGTAAGGTTTTCCATTGAATGTTTGTTAATTGTTTATGTTATTTGTGGGATAGTAGTTTGATCTTATGATTATATTTCTATGGTGATTGTGAGTTTGATTAGTAATTGTTAGTATAGCCTAATTCATGTTATTGACCATCAGTTATTGGTGTTGTAGGCAATCGGGATTTATTGGAAGGATAAATTAGGGTTGGCTATATAAAACTAATTATCGGGTGACAACCTTGTGTTATTACAATCCAAATACTTAATCCTCTTTCATCAAAATAAAACACATAATCACGAACTAAGTCTATGTAGTTCATACCAAAAGTAAAAGTAAAAGTTAACATTATCAATCTTGGAAACCTGAAATCGGGAAAGAGCGTTCTATTTATTGAATCATTAAAACTCGTTAAATTGTTTTTAGTTTTTTATTTGTTAATCAAACAAAACAAAAAAATCTTTGAATTTAATTTTTATGCAATTTAGTTTAATTTAATATAGTCAGATTACAAAGCTACTTAGTAACACATTTTCCACAAACTTTCTGTGTTCTATACCCACTTACTGCTATCTAATTAGTTGTATTTGGTTTATTTTTGAGTGAGTCTTCGACCTCACGTCATATATGTACTTAACAGATTAGTTTTGCATATATGTAATAGATAGTTGCTACATATATCTAACGAACACTTCGAAGAAACCGAGTCTTACGTAGGAAGAACAAGCTTTTAGGTTCTCCAACTGCATCAAACAACACCATGGATTCGATTGTTCCCACTTCAGGTCAAACAGTGCCAGCTTCACCTACACTAAATCTACCTCCACCGATCACTACTACCATACCTACTTCATCGAGTGAAGTAAAACCAGCCTACACAACTGAGACTATGAACACTCAATTCACTTACTCAATATCATCAACATTGCCACCTATTTCCAATATTTTTTCTAAATTTTATCCATGATCATCATCCCAACAAAACCAACAACCAATTTTTCTACAACCACAATCTAGCTACCAATATCAACCACCACGTTTCATGCAATATTCAAGAACACAAGGTGATGGGTATGGTTATGGGTTTAACGGGGAGTATGAGGGGTATGAAGTGGAATGTTACTACATGGGGGTGATGGAAGTCAAAGGGTGAATCAAGGGAACTTTGCTTATGCTCAAAGGCAACAAACGGAACCGGTGCAACAAATTACTAAACAACCACCGGTTGTTCAAAAACAAGTTCAACCGCCACCAGATATTTAACAACAACAAGCTCCACAACAAGTGCGGCCACAAGGGCAACAATTTCAACAACAATTGCCCCAACCACAATTTCAACAATTTGCACCACCAAGGTCCGTTTATTGGCAAATGGGTCAACTAAGAGTACCAATGGGGGTACCAAGAAGGCATGTAAGAGAGATGGTAATGGGGATAGAAGCTTATTTTTGATCGATCATCACTAATAATCCGTCTCTCGTGGTTATTCCTCACAATCAACTAGGAAGGAAATTTGAGGTTAGAACCAATTCACTCCAAAGTCTACCAAAGTATAAAGGTTTAGCAATGGAATAACCTTACTTTCACTTGGAGGCATATGACTCTATTTGCAACACGATTGGGGGTCAAGGTTTTTCATCGGATGAGGGTAAGTTAGTCTTATTTCAATTTTCTTTGGAAGATATGGCGAAATGATGGTTTTACACATTTCCTTCCGCGTTAATTTATACGTGGGCCGGGATGAAACAAAGATTTTTGGAAGAATTTTACACGGCTCAAAAGACCAATGATGCAAGAAGGAGTTTGTGAACTTTCCAACAATCATCGGGTGAGATGTTTCATGAAGCATTTGAGCGGGTTAACATGGCGATTAAGAATTGTCCTCATCATGGTATTGCTCTTTAGGAATTTTTGAATTCTTTTCATGAGTGGTTGAGTATGGAAGATGAGCGGGAATTGAGGTCAATCACAAATGGTACATTTGGTAATAATTATGAACATGATGATTGGCATATTTGGAGCAAATGGCGGTCACATCAAAGAGAAAGGCTCAAACTGGAAGAAGAGCAAGGTCGGCAATAGGAAGATCACAAGTACAAGCTTTGGAAGATGTAGGGGGTGCAAACCACTAATCAAGTAATTGATGTTTATACAAATTTTAATGAGTTGGGTCATGCATCAGAGATGTTTGTACAAATTCTAATCAAGTAATTGATATAGGAAGGCAACCTAGAAATTTCGGGATGTTACAAGTCTCCCCCCTTAAAGAGGTTTCGTCCCCGAAACCTAGCTTATTCCTTGTAAAGGAACACTTTCTATATCCACACACTTTATTGAATCTCCTTTGCTTTCTAGGTTACCCTTCTTACTCCGGACTTGCAGTCATCGAGAGGTGTTCATGTGCTTTAGCTATTAAGGTAGCTTGTCCATGGGGCCCTCGATGTACCAAGTTTCGTCTCATCCTTCCAAGGGACCTTGTTTCGTACTATTTAACACTATCGTCTAAAACAACATTTCATCACAACATAAATAATCATTCATAACCAAACTCGATATATTACACATCATAGATAAGCATAAGTTTTAAACCTTAACACAAAACAAGTTCTTAGGCAATCATAATTAAAACAAAATAAAACTCGTGCATAAGAAATTATTCCTTCATCGAGCGCTCCCTTCTGGCAATTTTCTCTTGGCCTAAGCTCATATCCCTTTCGCGCCTCCCGCCTCCGTCCCCTTGCACTCCCTTACAATGTGATCTGTTTTACCGCATTTGAAGCATTTTGCGCGATCAGGGCATTCTCGAGAGTAATGTCCACTCTTTCCGCACCGATAGCACTTGTCCGACCCAGTCCTGCATTCTCCGAGATGCATCTTCATGCACACTTTGCATGTTCCCTTGTCCGCAATCTTTGGTGTCTTCTTCCCCACATACTCCACAACATCTGCAGATCTTTTGGTTCCTTTCACTCATCCCTTAGTATCATTACCTTTCTCACCGTCTTCCACCGCCCTCTCAGTGGCCCTTGCATGGCCTTCAGCAGACCTGCCAGGATGAAATTTCTTCACTGCAGCAGCTACAGCGTAAGAAATGGTAAATTAAACAACATGATCCAGCTGATACCCTTCATCGCTGCTTGGTCCTTGCAGAGTTTCCCTCTTCTCCTTTCTCATGGTAGTAATTGGTTCTTCAAAAGGTTCCCGGACGACACCTAGCCCATAAGGACGTCCATTGTGACCTCCCTTACTAACAAACCTTCTTGCTCCAGTCATCGTATTCTAGAGGAAAAACACAAACGTCATCACTCTAGGAATTATTTAGCACATGATTCGTAAGGTAAGTAGTTAATGACAGTGGCCAAGTGTAATTAACTATTTTGCATTAATCCTCAGGTTCTACATGCTTCCCTTTATGATTTCACTTGTGCTAGTTTCTAATTTTAAGAAGTTAGTCAATCGAACAATCAATCAATCTTATCCCTAACCTGCATATATCCTTCCTTTAACAATTTAGATAACGTTATCATACAATATTTAATCATGCATTTTACCTTTACCGAGCTTGCTTGAGTGACACATGGCTATCTTGAACTGGCATCTTCTTTCTTTTATTACTTGAATCCCATTTTCTGTTCGAGTCTAATCATGTAGGATGTTTAAATCTTTCGAACTTTGCTCTGATACCAACTTGTATGGCCCCGAACCTGGTAGCCCTACTTTAACGTCGGATTTACTCATAAACACAGTTCTACAATCAGAGTTAATTAAAACATTCGCGGAAACTTTAACTTAAATCATTCGTTACAAAACATTAAATATTTTCTTTGATACCATATCACAAAACATTATATTTAGAACAACATTTCTTCCATCTTCAGATGCCAGCCATTCAATTCATGCCATGTGCCAACCTCTTGCTAACTCTTTAATCTGCTCACCTGCGTGCATACTAAAAGTCAGCTACGCTGAGTGAGTTCTAGTTAATCAAGAAACTTACCATACAACCACTACATGCATTATATACGTATTCGAAGACACCTAGTCCACTATCTAACCTGCTCACCTTACCACTTAACCTCTTATTTACCTCTACAGCTTAGCCACTTGATTACAGAAGCACATAGAGACTTGCTCTCCCACGTACTCACGTTTTGCCACTTCTTAAAGAAGGCACGTATAGGCTGACCCTACCACGCACTCACGTTATGCCGCTTATTAATGAAGGCACGTAGAGGCTTACCCTACCAAGCACTCACGTCATGCCACTTAATAACGAAGTCACGTATAGACTTATTCTACCACGTACTCACATTATGCCACTAACACTCTTACTAGACCCCTATCCACTTCTATCACACTCTAATTCTACCTTTCTATAAGACACATCCTATTAATTCAATATTTACATAAGAAGCAAGTCACTTCATAGCATTTATATCCACTAATAACCACTAAACAATCACTATCCTTGCCGATACGTGCAATATCCGAAGATCGTTCACGCACCGACAAGCATTATATAATAGCTACCTCGTATAACATCTATAGCATACACTTACCACTTAAGGTAAGTGTATTCACACTTCACATCGAGTATGCACACAGCCCCGAAAACATAACAAGGAAAATGGGGCTAGAAACTCACCTAAACTCGGTTACTTCTTCTGCCAATGGTTATATCTTATTGAGCTGTGCGCGACTAACTGATTAATAAATGCAATATTAAATACCGCTCTAGACATTCTCATTGCTACATAATTAGTCTTACGCGTCTAAGCCGGGTTTACTTCATTGAATCTTTACCTGCTTAGTTAATCGTTACTTGTTAACCTTTCAAGGTATCTTTCATAAATTATCAAAGTCCAAAGGCTATTATGTAATTATATCATTCTTCTCTAAGTCCAGGGACTGTTTTGTCATTCTGCTAAACTTTCAGTTCGTTACTCAGTTCTTTAACGAATTGGCTTATCATAACGAACTGGACCTTATAGCGAATTGGACCTTATAACGAACTGGTCCTTTGACGAATCGGTCCATGTAACGAATTGGACCTTCTAATCAGTTATCTCTTTTAACGAAAAGCTATAACGAATCGGGGCTAATTTGTTATCTTTTCCATAGTGAACTGGGTCACGAACTAAGGCTAGTTCGTCAAGCTCCCATTAAAGAATTGCTTGACGAATCACCCCTAGTTCGTTAACTCTCCGTTAACGAAGTAGGTTTAGGTCAGAGAATGTCAGAAACATTCTCTGACATGCCCTTACCTCGTATAGTCGATCTCCGGCGCCGCCTTTCCGGCGCTGTCATTGCCGGAATAATGGGATCTTGCCGGAAAAGTGATCTCTCGCTTGTTTCACCACCGTTTTCACCGTTTTTCTCCCCGTTCAATCCATATATGAGCTAGGGTGACCCCTAAGCTCATCATAGGTTCGGATTATACTCGATTTCACCTGGATCTCATGACTTTAACGATTAAAGGTGTCGGCTCATCGTTTCGTGGCTAAATCTCACGGGTTTGAGTTCATACAATATCATACTATCATTACCTTGGGTCGGGATCGGCTCTTCTTCTATTTCGGCTAGAGAGAGAAGGTTCGAGAGAGCTAAGTGTGTGTTTTGGGCGGTGTATGGAATGAAATGGAAATGAATGGATTAAATGGGTGAATAAGGTTTTTATATATATAGATCATCGGCTTAAGCCCATGGTCTTTCCTTCTTTCCCTCATAACCCAACTCCATAACCAATATCCATTTAACCCAATACTAACCCGACTCATAATAACTTCTACTTTATTTTATTATTTTCCCACTAATAATATATAATATAATTAATAATATTTTAGAAATTTCAGGATGTTACAAAATTAAGATCTTTGAGAACCATTTTGGACTACAAAAAGAAACCCTTTATGAAAGAATAAAAAGAATTATAAAATCAAAATAAATTCGAAAATAAAAAAAGTAAAAAATCAAAAAATTTATTTAACATCTCGATATATAAAAAATATTGGTTTTGCTCAATTATACATATATGTGTAATATATATACATATATGTATATATACGTGTTATTTTTATACACATATATACAATCATATGTACAATTAAGATGCATGATAATGTACATATGTGTATATTATGTAACTAGAGATTAAATGATAATATACATATATGTATAATTAAGATAAACTGAGTTTTTTTTATTTTATGAAACTAGGATGCTAGATAAACGTTTTAGTTTTTTTTTTTACATTTTTAAAATTCTCGTTTTTTTTGTTTTATAATTTTATAATATTTTTATAAAGTGATGTTTTTGTGTTACAAAATGGTTTTTAAATTGCCAATTTCAAAAAGTTCTCTTACGATCCTTACCATATATATATATATATATGGTATTGATATTGAGGTATTTTGGAGAGAAAAAAATAGTGTACGAATAAATTGTATTTGTGTATGATAAAAAATAAGAGAAAAGATGAATAAGATATAAATATATGAATAAGATAGAAATATATATATTTCTATCTTATTCATCTTTTCTCTTATTTTTTATCATGCACAAATACAATTTATTCATACATTATTTTTTTCTCTCCAAAACAATTTCTTGTAACTCAATATCAATATCCATCAACATATAATTTTCTTCATAACCATCAATATATATATATTCTCTCAAATAACAGACATACATAAACTAACATATAGTTACATTGTGATTAATAATACAAAAAACTATGTATGTATGTGTTAGTTTATGTAGATATATTAATTAAGAAAAATTATGTATTGATGGCTATAAAGAAAATTACATGTCGATGCATATTGATAATTTGAGTTAAAATAAATTGTAATGTATGAATAAATTGTGTGTATAGGATTAAAAATCAAGAAGAAAGATAAATAAATTAAAAAATTAGATGAACTTTTTATATATTTTTTAATTATTTTAGTTTGATTTATTATGTTATTTGAAGAAAATATTAAAGGTTTTATCAATTGCATTAATTAAAGATATAATGTATTTATTTTTGCAATTAAACCATTTTATTATTTTTAAACATCTAGGATTTCAAATTAAATTAGCGGTTCATATTGATTTTTTTGTCCTTCTCGCCTGAATCAACTATACATATATAGAAAAGTTAAACTAAAAAGTTTTAGATTCATAAGAAGTGTAGGAAACAATATGAAAAATTGTATGAAATGTAACACATAACAGTACAATGGTCCATATTAGTTTTCTTTATTTTATGAATTATGATGGTCCATATTAGTTTTCTTTATTTTAGGAATAAAAGTCAAATATTTGTTATCTTTCATATTATTAAGCTAATTTAAATTATATCATTTATTCTTTTAATAAAAAAAAATCCTAACATAATGTAACCTTTCTTTAATTTTTCCTTGTACCACTATTAATTGAATTCCCAATTGCACATGAAGTGATTCATGATGTTGTCCATCACCCATCATGATCTTGGAAATGATTCAATTTCTCAATCTCTCTTAATACCATGTTCACACCTATATTTTGATATCGATTAACACCATATGAAGATCGGTTAATATATATCAATTACCACTAGCATCACCTTCGTCTCTTCTTCATCTTCCTAAAAAACAATCGTTGGAACTAATAGATCAGAATATGAGATATAGGTGAAAGGTATATGGTTGTTGCCGCTTGCTCCAAGCAGGTTTGTTCCTGTAACAAGATCAACAATCATCTATCATCACCTTCATCAAGAGAAAACAACATTTGTGTTTCACCTACTTTAAGGTAGGTTTGTATTTGAAAGGGTGTTACAAAGGGAGTTAGGGTTACCTGAAATGGTTTTACGAGGTGACGGTAACGCCCAAATATCATGGAGGCAGTGGTGTATCAATCAAAGGAGCTTGGATGCTCCAATTTTACAGCAAAATAGCTTTGAAGCTCTGATTTCCGGTGGTGGGTGTGTATGATGACGAATGCGACGATATCGATGAACACTGTATTTTTTCATGGACAATTTGTTATTGTAATTATGTTATTCACACTATTTTTTTGTTTGTAATTATTGTAATTATGTGTTTATTTCCGCAATTGTGTTTTAGTTCTTAACATCGTGTGTATTATATTATTATATTTTAATCATTGATGTTCATGATGTTCTACATATTATGTTTTACTTTCATATTCTACATATAGTGTTTTAGTTCATGCATGTTCTTGATGCTGTGTTTTAAATTTGGATGAAAATATGATAATATTTTTATATATAAAATAACACATAGGACGATTATGTCTCGGGAGACTTAAAAAACAAGTAACAAACTAAAATTCACCATTGTTTTAAGTAACTTTCAATCTTGACCAACACTAGAGTCTTTTTAGATTAACCTCACCTACACACATACACTAGATTGCGCTCCCCGTGCTACGAGGGTTTTAGATCTTTAGTTTTTAATTGTTTTACTATTTCATATTTTGTAATGATTTGCTTTATTTTCTAACGTAGTTTTATTTTTATTTAATACATATTTATTAGTTTGTTACAGTCACTTCATTTTTAACCTTTGGGATCTTTCAATTAAAATGTGTAAGTTTTTTAGAATTTTAACGAAAGAACATAAATGAACACGAACATATTGATTTTTTTAAATGAACAAACATGAACAGAATACTTGTCTTATGAAAAAGGAGCAGTTGATTTAGGTAACGGTTGTGATTGATGCTTGAGAGGGGAGGTTGACGATGTTGGGCGCTAATCGAAAGTTAACCGGTGATGGAGAGGATATACATGCGATGAAGAATTTGTAGTGGTTAAAAATTAAATTAGGTTTTGATGATGAAAATGCTTCACAAATAAATGAGATGTTATAACCTGCTTAAGGGGTATATAGGTTTGGTCAGACCCATGACCCGTGAAAATATTTCTTTAATGATTAAGGGTATTTCACAAATAAATGAGATGTTATAACATATTTAAGGGCTATTCGGGTTTGGTGAGACACATTGTGACACTCCGTAAATTAAGTCGTTTTCCGTACAAACACTAATCATGATTTCTTAACGTTAATTCCCGCGTGATTATATTTTGCTAAGTTTAATCACAACGAGTCTAGCATAGGCCACATATGCACGATACATTGCATGTAAGTAATTTGGTTTAATTAAACTACTCGGACTTTCGGTTTTTATCTGACAAATACAAACGTTGGTGATATCAGAAAAAGTATAAACAAAAGAAATAGATTGTTAAAAGACATGCATTCACGTATTCGTATACAGGATTTAAAAATATTTAGGTGTTAGACTATATGTGTTATGCTAAAAGAGCTATGCCTCGTAAGTGAACATCGTGTGCATATATATATATATATATATATATATTCTAATGTATATATGAGTGTGTAATATTGTGCACAGAGTTTATGTGAGTTCAAAAGTAAAAACATATTTGAATGTAGAATGATGACAATTCCGTTTCCAAAATGGATGGGAACAGGGTAATAACATAACCAGGTTTGTTTATTATTTATGCATGTTGACAAATAAATATAACATAACAAACTGTTGTATAGTAATAACAATATGACATGGAATGCTTGATGGCATTGCATATCCTTGTGAAATTAAGTTCATAATTATAAGGTGTGGGACGTACCATCACCAACTTGTAACATAAACATCTATACACTCATCCATGTATGATACACACAATATAACCAACAGTTAAAAACAAAGATTTATATCTTAACACAATCTTCATCATGTCACCATCACACTATTTTCCCACTCCATCGGCTGAACAAACACAAATATATTTTCTTTCAACAAATTTACAAGCAAACACGCACTTTATACATATTTAAATTCAAGAAACCTACAGTATGGTAACAGCCACCATCATCAACATTATGTGGGAGTCAAAGATGCATGCACTATTCACCATCATCACAAAATCTCATTTTCACCAAACCACCCATACTCTTGTCCCTTGATCTTGAATGAAGATACCCACATCCATACGTTCTTTGATTTTCCTTATCATGCACTCAACCAACACTCACATCCAATCTTTCCTTGAATTATATTTTGTAGACAGTGCACGAGCCTTTCTATTTAATAAACTTTTAGATGCAAAACTTTTACACCACAAAATCCAGACACTCTTTCTCTCTTTAGGTTGTAACCTCCCCTTGTTATCCGACAGCAGCTATAATACCACCACAAATTACCCTCTCCGGCTCCCACAGCAGCTCACCCCACCTAACCGCCGCCTCTACCACCTCCCTCTCTATTCTCGGCCACCATAACACCACCACAACACACGACAGCCAAACCGTCACCAGTACACCATCTCCATCATGCTACCACCACCACTAACGGGACAACACCTTTCGTCACACTCACTGCAACCGGGAAACCCTCCTACCATCCTCACCCACACCCGGTTATGGTTCCAAAACTGGCTCGAAACATTCACCGTTTTCCTCCCGTAAACTAAACGTGCGGACCCTTGGGTTTTCAATCTAATTGAAGGATTTGGAGCGTGAAGTTGGCAGACCGAGCGTCACAAAGTGGAAACTAGCTCAAGTTTTCTTGTTTCATCATCCTACAAAGCCTAATCTCATAACTAAGTGAGATCAACTTTTCTAGATCTAGTTTTATGTCTATGTAAAATATGTTGTATGCTAAGCTTTCACCTAATTAACAACCTACACTGTTAACATATTAAAGAAACATTCAAACTTATATAGAAACCAATCTTGTATGAAGATTGTTCAAATATCTTAAAGGATTATAGAAATATATTGGATGAAAAATCATGTTAAAGGTTCTTGAACAAGTTGTTTTATGGTTAAAACTAGAATGAAACACTTAATATGTTTTACATGTAATATTGGTTAAAAGGATAATTTAAATTAGAGAATAACATGTTACCCATGCCACTAGTTCTACACTACACTCTACTTGAGAAATAGAAAGAAGCTATCTAAGTTTATTCAACATAGTTGAAACTTTGTAAACTAAAAACATGTTTAAGATTTTTCATTAGAACTGAGTTTTGGTTGTAGCAAATATCATGGCAACTAAACTTATACATATTATATAAATTATTATTATAGAATTGGTTACAACACTGAATATATTCTATTACCCAAGTATCATGAATCCATGGCCCATGTATATTCTAAGGGGGGAAATCGGTTTATAAGTTGTTTATATTGAAGATGCGTTTATATAATTTATAATCCTAGAGATGAAACTTTTAATAAAACTATAAAAGTTTTACGTTTGAATTGACAAAACATATAGTGGATAGAAATATGTCGTTCTAGTGTCAAAATGATAACTTTTACATAAATACAAGTTACTTAAAAAAAAGAAAACTAAAAACCTTTATGAGTTAGATGGACAAAACGGTATATATAATATGGGTTGGGATAGTTATGAATGAAATTATAATTACATTATATTTGACTAGAATATTTGTTGTGACTAAAAGAAACAATACCTAGAAATAAATATATGACTCTAATATATATTTATTTATTACTTGATCAAACGAATCAGTTGTGTCTAAATGAAACCAACACCAAGGAGAATCATATTCTTAATGTTATTATAAGTATATAAATATTTGTTTAAAAAAACAATATATAAAAACTTACCACCGATGGATCGTCCAAAAACTATCGTATGAAAAGTTACTTACGAAATAAGCGAAACATTCGGTTGGTGAAAGCAACCGACACTGACAAAATGTTCGGTTGGTGAAAGCAACCGACACAAACAAACAAAACGTTCGGTTGGTGAAAGCAACTGGAACAAACATAATAAACGAAACCGCTAATTGGGTGAAAGCGACTAGCATAAACCGACTTGCGAGTCTATAATGAACTAACTGACCTTACGCGTTTAGGACGTGTGAAGGCAGCGGACCTCGGGTCTAAACTGAAATTGCTAGCGAACTAAACAATGAACTCATGAGGTGAGTTTCACTACCCCCCTTTTTACGGTTTTACTGTTTTATTTATTCGGGGGTGGAAAACATACACAACTGATTTTATAGACGATAATTAGAAACAAAACACACAATCCTTATGCGAACGTGAGTTGAACTATGTAGTGCTATAAGTCCCTTGCTTCCATACTATAACCATTAGCTAACAGAGTTAGCCACAGGAATATACGAATAGTACTATTGACGTTGACATTTCCCCCTACTGTTAGTTTAGTCGCGCTAACCTCCGATTTTTCATCGAAACACGGTGCATATATTCCATCTGTGAGATTTGAACAGGGCAAACTGATATAAGTCGTGGTTTGGTTATAGGCTAAGGGTTCGTCATATTAATTCGTAGATTTAGCTAGTCTACGGAGGATAATCGTATTTGTTTCCATATGTTATCGTATACTTGTTTGCGAACTGATTCAAAGATTTATGAATAATGTGATTTCATATAGAGACTCAAAAATTGTGAAACTCACCAACCATTGTGTTGACTTTTTAAACGTACGTTTTTCAGGGAATTAACAATGCACGTAAGGAATCATGAAGACGGGACTTCATTGTATAATTAGGATACCATTTTGATGTTTAACTTCTTTTGTTTAAAAACAAGTTATGGTTTGTAAACACTTTTAAAACTATTGGTATCCTAATACAATTATGTCGGCGATAATCATATGCTTATGGTATACATGACGTCACTTGCCCGCGCTTCCGTTTTGGCGCGGTGTGACACACATGACCCATGAAAATTGTTGTTTGATTATGTAAGTGTTTCACAAATAAATGAGATGTTATAATCCATTTAAGGACTATTTGGGTTTGTGAGACCCATACCCGCAAATTCGGGTCAAACACATGAGAAACTTCAAATCACAAATCAAGTAATCAGGTGGCTTGAGAGAGAATGTGAAGTAACCAGAGAGTGACACATAATTTTTTTGGTAGAAATTTATTTATTTATACACACTACATATATGCTACATATATGAAGTAGTATATAGAGAAAATGTTGTTCGAAACCATTGATTAAGTTGAGAACCTTTGAAACACATTTGTGTGGTTTTGAGGCTGACCACATCATCATGTATTAAAGGGGTGTTTGGGATTCCTTATTTTACCTCCTTATAACTTTTCATTAAGTTAATAAGTTAAAAAAGTGTAACTTATGGAACTTTTCCTATCACAATATAAGAAATCCCAAACACCTTATTACTTTTCAAAAAGTTTATAAGTTATAAGTTAGTGAAAATAAGCAATCCCAAACACCCCCTAAAATAATCAGATGGGCAATGTTATCTTTTACTCACACCCATCATATATCTGTCTCTGATCTCTTTATTTCGTGATTAAACACATAATCAAGTCTAGATTTGAAGCTCTCTCTAAATCCATCTCTTTATATAAAACTTTCAAACCCTTATTTCTTTGTGTTAGATATACTCTTAGAATGACGGTTCAGATAGAGGTGGTTCAACCACCGCAGATCGACAACCACAACGGCGTTAGGCAGTAGCAGTTACTGGTTTCGCTGCTTTCGATAGCATTAGGTAGCATCAGCCTAAAAATATATTCCAAGGATTCATCAACGTCGTCTTCTATTGTCGCAACTGTTATCGAGAGAACGAGTTAATATATTTTTTATGTGAGTTCAACAACGTACCAATTTTGATATATATATTGTTAATTTGACATGTATTTGAACATTTGCTGACTCCATATTATTGCCATATATTTAGTGGGATTCAAACCTTACATGTTAATAGACTCATTCATTTACATTTGTGTAAGGCCCCGAGCCTCAGGTGTTTGATTTACTCATAAACACAATTCTATATATTAGAGTGAATTAAAACTTTTCGCGGAATATAATACGTCAACCATGTATTACATAAAATGTTAAAATCTTGTATTTACATCATTCAAAATAAAAACATAATTAAATATAATATCATAACATTCTTCTCAAGATGCCAGTATCTTCGGTCCAATGCCATGTGTCTTCATTCAAGCCAGCTGCCTTAGCCTATCCACCTGCGCGCATACTAAAAGTCAGCTACGCTGAGTAAGTTCTAGTTAATCAGGAAACATACATTTCATTCACTTACTTTCATATACGCATATGAAGATACATATGTATTTTACATGTTTACCTTTCTTTCGTACATACATTCATACATGCATTCTGTCATACTTTCATACTACATGCATGACTATCTTTACTATCTTAGATATTATTAGGGTCTGGTCCCTTTTATTTCAGATATTATTAGGGTGTGGTCCCTTCTATTTTAGATATTATTAGGGCCTGGTCCCTTCTGTCTTAGGTCTTTCCTTCTGCCTTAGGTCTTATTAGGGTCTGGTCCCTTCTTTCCATACAACCATACATACATTTCTTTACATATACATTTTATTGTCTTTCATACATACTCTTAACCTCATACATATATCATTCATACATATTCATATCATCCACTTACCACTTAAGGTAAGTGTATTGACTAATCACATAGACTATGCACACAGCTCCGAAAACCTAAAAAGGAAATGAGGCTAGAAACTCACATGTGTCTAGTTCCTTTACGAGTTTATGGTCACACCTCTTTTCTGCTAGGCACAAAAAACTATGTAGCAATTAACAAGCATAACTTAACTATTCCTAAGTTTATCATATTTCTAGGTTAATGAAATCCCTATCTAATGGGGGTCCGGGGGCTGCGCCTCTGACAGCGAGGTTCTAGGGGCGGAAACTCTTAGCGGGGTCCAAGGGGCAGAGCCCTGACTGTGTTAAGCTGAAGTTCAAACCCTGTGTATGTTTCAATTACATATACACCGTATATGTCAAACAACATATCCGCCGTATATGTCAATTGACATACGCGCTATATATGTCAAGTGACATATATGCGCTACATATGTACACTTGTACATATACGACCTTATATACATATTCTCCCAATACTTATATGTTGGGCACATATCCTATGAATATGTCCAGGTCATCTCATCTTTAACGTATTTTTAGGGTTTTTCAGCAATTCTGGCACCGTCAGCCGCCGTTAACAACCACGTCTGGCCGGATTTTGATTGTTTATGATTTAGGTAGATTTGGGTGGTCCATATCCAACTAAGATGACCCTTAAGCTCATGTTTGATGGATTAAACACCCGATAAAAGCTAGATCTAGATCCTAACGGCTTGTTTGGCATCTCGGGGCTGCGGTTCGGGTTCTATAATGTTGGGTCAGCCGAGATAAATTCTTTCTTACATTTGGTTGCTCGTTGATCATTGATTGGAATGGGGTAGAGAGTGTTCAGCTTAAGTGTGTGTTTTTGATGGTGTAGGATAAAGTGTAGATGATGGAGATGGAAAGGATTTATGGTTTTAAGGGGTATTTATACTCCTTAAGCCCATGGACCTTAGGGCCATCTTTATCTTTAGTCCATGATTTAATCTAATTCCCATCTATTTTAGCCTACCATCATTTTATTATCATTATTATATTATCATTATTTGGTTTATTGGATTTTAATAATCCCTATTGAACAGTATTGCCCGATAATAATCCCTATTCATTTTATCGCCACGGGCGGTCCCAAATTTGGCACACAGTGATCCCCCGTTAATAAGGACTTAACGCGCTATACTTTTTTCCGTATTTCAAACCAATTTTTTTGGGATTTTGTTCGGAAGGAGGATACAAATCGATTTATGTAAAATTTAGCACGAATTGGTGATCCAAACAGCTTGATTTTGGTTAATTGGAAGCTCGAACACTCGAACTGAAAAATTATTTCGTCATTTTGGAGCACATTTTGAACTATGTTATACATCAATCGGCATGTATCATTCTTCCGATCAAAAGCCCTAAGACATTAGTTTGAAATTCAGAAAAAAGAATAACGTTGTTAAGTCATATTTAACGGGGGACCATTGGGGGCTAACTTTATTAAATTTGGGACCACCAATGCCGATAAAATGAATAGTGATTATTATCGGCCAATATCATTTAATAGGGATTATTAAAATCCAATAAACCCTATTATTTTTCTATTAAATAAAATGAATTCTTCTAACATAAATAATATTTTAATATTATTCATAGAAATTCAGGATGTTACCTTTGGCCACATTTTGAATCTTTTAATTGACCCGTTCATTTACATTTGTTACATTCTGAATCTCTTATTGGACCCTTTCATTTACATTTATTACATATCATGCCTTAATAATTTATTTACGTCTTACATTTCTTATTTCCAGGATTCCAGGTGCATCATTGAACCATACCAATTGCATTTCTTATATTTATTGGTTGTTTTTTTAGAGTTTTATTTTTTTTTTAATTTATTTTGTGAAATATGTAAACATATTCATTATTCGTTTTACATTTGTCTTACAATCATTTTATATTCATCTTACACTCATTTTACTTTGGTCTTATGTATGTCTTTTTTACTTTAAAATATGCAAAGTACGTAAAATATGTAACCATATGTATAAAAATTCACTTGTTTACACATGAAATATGTGAAGTATGTAAATAGATGGAATGTCTCCTTTTTTGCTTCATGTTAAAATATTTAAAATATGTATAAGATGTAAATGAGGTAAAATCCGTTTTAATGTAAAATATGTAAACATATGCAATGCCTGTTTTTTGTTTGATGTAAAAATATATAAAATATGTAAAGATGTAAAACACACATGAATGTAAGACATGTAAAATAAGCAAAACACTCCTTGATGTAATGTATGTAAAACATGTAAATGATGTAGCAGATGTAAAACACATCTTGTTTTGGTCAAAAATCAATTAAGGATAATGTAACCAAATTTGTAAATTGAGGTTTAGTGCTTGAATGATAATAACAATTATGAAACAAATGAAGGCAAGAACACAGTGATTTGTTGCGAGGAAAAGCCCTTGTTATTTGGAGTATCGCCGGCATAAAAACTTCGGGTGATGACAAATCGTCTATCACCACTTTATTAATCAAAAACTGGGTTACAAGGGTTGGAAGCTATGATCAGTGTATACAAAGATTCTAAGTGTGTGTTAACTGCTGGGTTATGAATAAATCGTATGCTATCAGCTGTGGTGTTGTAATGTGTATTGTCTCAACCCTAGTTGATCAAGCTTCATTAAATATTAAATTAAAAATAACAAGAAGTCCTATTTTTATGCCACTACTTCACTAAAGCTTCTACACATATTTGACCACGTGCTAGACCACTTGGATGGAGAAATAGTAGCTTAGACCACGTCTCCAGTCGTTATTCCTGCCAATATATTAATATATAAAGAGAACAACCGTTAGTTAGTAATAAGTATTGAGGATATCCTTGATCCTGACAGAATCCGGAACACATTCTAAGGATAACTGATCCAGAACATACGCCAAGATAATGTATCCATAGTTTCAATTTTCCGTGCCCTATCAATTACCCCCAAAATGGCGGTTGTGATAAGATCACAACTGTCATTTTGCCTTTGAATTCAAACTTCCTGCAAAAACATATGAGATTTGACAAGCTAGATATAATTATCATATATCTATAGAGTCTCCTTGGGACAAGCCGGAGAGTACAGCTTATCCTTTTTCTAACGTGTTTATTTCTGCTTTTCAGTTGTTAACTTTGCTTTGTTGGCCAAGCTTCCTAGAGTTGAAGAGAGAGTTAAGAAGTTCCTTGCACTGGATCCAGAGGTTAGAACTTTTCAAGCTAAGTTTACCGAAGCTTTTCAAAGAGACCATTTCGGAATCAATTAGCAACATTTCAAGTAAGACTAATAATATTATTTAATATTAATTGAAAATAAAAGAAAACTTATCTTTAAATTGTGCTTTGCAGGCGCTCAGAAATCTGGAAAGTCTGCTTCCCAATTTTCTCTTGAAGACATTGATTGTCTGATTGTTATGAAAGAGACTCCAAAGTCCACACCGATCCACGAGCCACGCCCTGTGATGACTCTAGCTATGTCTGGAGCTTCCAAAAGAAAGAAGACTGCCGAGTCTTAAGATCCATTTGAAGCTGGAAAGGATTTCTTCATTACCATAAGGATCCTTTATCCTCCTTATTTGCTATTGTAAATTCAAAATCCTTTTGAACGTATTATGTTGCATCTCACAGGCCTTGGACTCCGCTAAGAGCTATCATGATAACTGTTAGTAACACCTACTTAACCCGAGTGGATAGTCCATCTTTCGTATGGTAAATCCAGGTGACTTATTTATAATAATAACTTAAATCTTTTGACTACTTTGCGTGTTGTTTATTATTCTGAAAACATATCTGTTATAGTCTTAGATTTATTAAAAGATTAGAGAAAAGTTTCATGAATACATTATCCTTGCAAAAACAGATTAAGAATCCTGGATCTTTACATCTATAAAGTTATAAATATTAAAACTGAATAAATATAAATTGATAAGTAGAAATCATACCATAACGTCTGATTAGACCTAAATTACCACAAGCCCAAAAAATAAACTGGGGACAAGCCCGTGCAACTGGGGACAAGCCCGTGTAACTAGGGACAAGCCCATAAACTGGGGACAAGCCCAAAATCCGGGGACAAGCCTAAACTGGGGACTGGCCCAAAGATACGGATGTTAACTGGGGACTCGCCAAAACCGGGATTTAGCCCAAACTTGAGTGACGTGAAAACGCCAAAACCTTAGGTATGTACGTCTACCATAAATCGTAGGATCCTTCATATAGCCGAAAGCAACGAACTTGTCAGCCACTAACCGTGTATTGGTCCCGCTGCCCCGAACGATACATTGGATAACGTGCACTACAGGCGAAAGTGTAGAAACTCTAATTCTTAAGAAAGGTGAAAACCTTTAAACCTTAATCGTGGGCTAGGCCAAGGGAATAGCAATGTACCTTAAGTGTGAGGGAGAGATGGCCGGACTCTTAGTCATTGAACCTCTAATTAAAATCTACATTGTTACTTAAAACCTGGAAAAGATAAATGTTAAGGATATATTATCCTTAAGTTAGTAATGTAATTCAAAAATAAATAAATGATAGATTAAAATTATACCAACTTTAGGATCCTTACAACTTTAAGGATCCTGGCTAGACAAAATACTTCTTAAGATGGATGGAATTCCATGCTCTTGGTAGTCGGTCACCTTCCATTGTTAGTAGATGATATGCCCTCTTTCCTGCCTCTGATTTGATAAAGTAGGGACCTTCCCACTTAGGAGCTAGCTTTCCATCTGTGGGATTAGTTGTATTTTGGAAAGCTTTCCTCAAAAATAGATCACTTTCTTGAAATCTTCGAATCATGATATTCTTGTTGTATGCCCCAGCTACCCTTTGCTGATATGCTGCCATTCTGATCTTAGCTAGGTCTCTGAGCTCAACAACAATATCTAGATCTTGTAGGAGAATTTCATTATTGGCCTGAGGATCACGGATGCTTGTCTTAGTAGTGGGAACCACCAACTCTGTAGGTGTAACGATTCCGGCAAATTCAGGTATACCCTAGCCGGAATATACTATTTACGTGTTATTTAATACCGAATATATAAATTATAATGTGTTTATACGAGTATATAAGATTCACAGTACGAATTATACTCGAATATACAGCTAGTCGTATTGAAATTACGATTAATCGATGAACGATTATTGAAACCCGAACGAATCGGGGATTACATTATAGACGAAATATATAATGATTAGTGATGTGTACGAAGTATTAAAGCTTCGGGATAAGTGAATTATAGCACAGAAAAAGGATTTCGATTTATTAGTACGTCGGTACGATAAACGAAACCTTTAACATCAAACCAAGCAATAGACGATCGATCAAGCCGAAAAAGATGCACAATTACCGACAATATGATGTGTTAAGTTAATAAATGTCATGGCTTAAGTTTTTAAAGTTTTTAAATCGGTTTTATATAAATTTAAATTTTAAGCCGAAAAACGACCGTTTTGGCCTCGTTTTAAGCCGAATTAAGTGTTTAACCGAAAAACGAACCGAACCAGATTATCCACAACATTATCCGGATTACACAATCCAAATGTGTGGCCATGGTTTGAGATGTGGGCCCCCCCCACACATACATGGACCGATCGGTCCATGGGTCACACACACACACACTTCATTTTCTTTTTTCTACATCCCAACTCTCCAAATCCTCTCAACCCTTTACACATTCAACCAAAACCTTTGATTTTTAAGAAGATCCACAAGGTATAAACGTGTTATTATGGTTTGATCTTGGTTTTTAATTCCGAAATCATGAGAAAATGAGGTTTCAAGTGAAAAATGGGTGAAAACACGAGATGAAACCGATTCTTGCATGATCAAGTGATGTATACAAGTTATACAAGGGATCTTGGTCCAAGAAAGGAGTTAAAAGAGTCAAAAACGAATTTTTACGGTTAAAATCTTTGTTTTGATGTCTTAACCGAAACCATGAAAGAAATGGCTTGATTGTGGGTATAACTTGCTTGGTGTGGTGTTGTTGTGCTTGTAGGTGTTGTATCTAGTTGCTAGCAAAGGCTAGAAAGCAAGATCTTTGCGATCTAAAGCTAGAAACACAAGGTAGTTCGGTTTTTCGTATGATTTGTAAGATTTGGACAGATTGTGGTAGACTTAGAGTTGAGTCATGAAATTTCACAGAGATGATCTACACATAAAAATATGAGATCTGTGAAATTCTGGTAATTTTTGGATAAAGGATGAATATTTGGTGAATTTAATGCTCGGTTTTGGCTAAAAATGGTGAAAAATAGCTAAACATCATGAAAAATTCTGGAAAACTTTAGATAAGCTTTTTATAACATATAAAAGTCACACACAAAATTTCAGGTCCATTGGAGAAGTCTAAGTAGGCTTTTCGGTAAAACGAGTTCTAGGGTTTTCTAGCTCGGTTTTGGTGAAAATGGCATGAAAAATGAGTTTTTAGTTCTGTAAAAATTACTGGGAACTATATGGATGGCAAGAGTCATCTCAGAAAAATTTGGGATTTTTCTAAAGTCATTTGGTATTTTCGACATATTTGGTGTTTAAATGACGTTTAAAAATAGATAAATAAATGTTAAATATAAAAATTAATTCTGGAAATATTTTTATAAAATTCCTTACTGTCAAAAACTGATTTGTGCAAAATTTCAAGATCCGAGACTAAACGGATATTTATTTGTGCTAAATGGAACTTAAAAACAAACTTTTAAAGCTTAAAACGTGTAAACCGGCAAAGTTCGCCTAAGCGAGCTGACTGGTGTATAAAAACCTTAAAAATGGACTATTTTCATGAAACTAAGTTAGTCAAGTAAAAATAAATCATCCGAAAATAATTCGGATGATTTGGGTAATTTTACCGATTTAGTCGTTTCCGGTATATTAAACACGGAAACGGGCCCCGCGGCCAAACGGGGTGTCTAAACCGAGCTCTAATTTCACCACTTTAATTAAAATATCAATAACAACTATTTTCGGGTCGTATTTGGCCGAAATCATTTTTGAAAATATAAAGACGAATAACCGTGCTAGGCACGCAAAACGAGAAAACAATCTAATGGTAGTTTTGACTAAAGAACTCTAAGTGATATCACAATCTAAGTCCTGAGAAGTGTATCGGGGATTAACATTGTCCCCGGATCGTGTACGGTACTGGGTTAACAGTGTCCCCGGACGTACCGGTTAACACGAATTTAAGTTATATTAATAGAAATTTTGTAGTAACGACTTAGGGATCGTATTACAGATCCGGACAGGTAGCCGTGCCAGTATTACACCTATGCTCACCAAAAAGGTGAGTTTTCACGAGCCCCTTTTTATTGAACTGTTTTAAATATTTTCCCGGGGCGGAAAGCATGTTTTTATCAAAGTGTTTAAGTACATGCCGATCGCATGGAAATGAATGTATTTATATAATGTTTATTGTACGGGAATCGTACGGTATTGTATTAAGATGGTAATTGTCTGAGTTGCTAATATTGTAAGGCCCGAAACAGTGTTCTGGGTTAACAGTGTCCCCAGAGGTTATTAAATGTATTTCTGGGTTAACAGTGTCCCCAGAGGCTATTAAATGTATTTCTGGGTTAACAGTGTCCCCAGAGGTTATTAAATGTATTTCTGGGTTAACAGTGTCCCCAGAGGTTATTAAATGTGTTTCTGGGTTAACAGAGTTTTCACTTGTAGGCTCAGCATAATTACATCATTAATTTATGATTATTAAAATGATTTGTCATGGTTTATTTAAATTAGTGAAACTCACCAACTATTCGTAGTTGACCCGTTTCTTTACATGCTTTCTAGGTACACCCAAATTGGAATGAGTGATACGTGCTTGATGATGTGTGCTATTTTGTGGAAGCTTAAGGGTCTATATTTTGTTTTAAACATGTTAACGTACTATTGGTAAAACTTATGTGATAACGCCTAGTCGGTAACGAAACTCGGAACAATGTAATACGTTTAAATTATTGTAGTGGTGTTTTCTTTATAAGCAATGCTGTTGATATCAGATGTGTCTGTTGCATCCCGTTTACGTTTCCGCTGCGGTTACGGGGTGTTACAGAACTTGGTATCAGAGCCATTGGTTATAAAGAATTAGGATGTCTTTAAAAGATACCTAAAATATAACCAGTAGCTCAACAAAATATAGGATCTGAATATCAACTAATAATTTATTGTGACGAGGTCTGGATGAACTTGGATGGACAAGTGAGTTATTATGGTCCGGAACATAATAACAGACTTGTCCGCACGAGGGAATTCAGGGGAAGTCACGGGGGACTTTAATAGGTAAAATTGGCAACATATGTGCAAATATATGATAATATTGTGTGTGGTCAAGTTGTATAAGTAAGTGTATATTAATTTGATTACGATTTACACTATGGAAAGAACTATATGTTTGTTAACTTGTGTGCAGGTTAGAATGTCAAGAACACCTAGTGCATCGATGGAGGAGGACCCGGAGGAGGTCAGCTCCGGGAACTCTGGGAGCCTCCCCGTATCATCCAGCTCTGAGCCTAGCGAGGCTAGTGTTAGGAGCTCTAGCCAGTCCTCCCCTGCCAGGATTGCTAGATCTCCTACCCCACCCGCACCACAGGCCGTCCCTATCCCGCCCGGATTCGGACCACACCTCACGGCGCGGATCAGTGTTCCGCAGGTCCCACCTACCTCGCCCCCACCCAGACCTGCTACCCGCAGGAGCGAGTCCTCCCGCTCCCAGCCCGAGCCTGTGACTCCACCTGTGTGGGGTCTCCCTAGGCAGGAGAGGGACGCGGCGGCGTGGCTACGAGTGCTCACCGAACAGGTGAATGAGCACTCCGCCGCCTTGACGGTGGGGGTACAGAGGCGGATGTACCTAGGGGATTGCATACTGGACCACCAGTATGCGATTTCGCAGCTGAAGAGGGAGTGCTCATACTCCCAGTGGATGATCGGCCGTATGGAGACGCGGATCCGGGTTATGCTGGCTGTGATGGTGGTGTTGGTGGCCGTGTTGGTGGGTTTGGTATACCACCGTGTTTAGTTGTGTTAGGATGGGAGTAGACAGGGACCGCTTTTTGATACTCTGTGTAAGCAGTTAGTGGTGATGCTAACATAGAGTGAATCTTGGGTAGTTATAATACAACCACTGGCCCTTAGGGAGGGTCTCTTTTGGGATATATCGTTATAGATACTTTTGGGTATCATTCAAGCACTGACCCATTGTGGGTTATGTCGAGATGATGCCGACATAGGCCCTATGTAGGAAAACTTGACTTATGTAATGATGATAGGAAAGTATGTGAACTGACATGGATGTAATATGTACTAATGTTTATTAATGAATGGAATGTTTGTTGTGTTTTATGATTGGAACTTGTATTAATTATATATATTTTCTTGATGTTGTGTAGAATGGCACCAAAACGTTTAGCCCAATTGTCGGAAGTGGACGTGAGCCGTTTGATTGCTCAACAGTTAGAGGCGGCGATACCGGATATAGTATCGCGCATCGCCGCCAGTATTAACAATTCGACCAATCCAGCCCCTCCGAGCAATCAAACGACCACCAATAATGACGGGGAACAAAATGTTAATCCTCCACAGAATGATAACACGATTCCGAGTAATGACGCACCGCCTAGGGTGGTCGTTACAGACAGTAATGGCCCTATACCTACGGTAGAGACGAACCGTACTGAACCGATTCGTGCATCCAGGGGATGTTCGATCAAAGACTTTATGTTGTGCAAACCTCTAGAGTTTAGCGGGTCTGAAGGACCAAATGGGTTTGTTAAGTGGATGGAGAAAATAGAATCCGTTGTGAATATCAGCAACTGCCCCGAGGATTGTGTTGTTAAGTATGCTACCTGCACATTCACGGACCATGCCTTGACATGGTGGAACACGATAGTGCAGACCCGGGGTCAGGCGGCGACAAACCGCATGACCTGGACAGAGCTCAAGGCTCTTGTACTGGAACATTTCTGCCCGAAAAACGAATTGCAAAAATTAGAAAATGAATTGTGGAACCTGGAGATGCAGGGGGCAGACCATTTGGGTTATACGAACCGGTTTAATGAGTTGTCGCGATTGGTACCATGGTTGGTCACCCCAGAGTCGAAGAGGGTTGAGCGTTATATTTGGGGGCTAACTCCAGTTGTAAGGAGTATAGTCAATTCTGGGGGACACCAGACGTATGAGGGTGCGGTGACGCAAGCTGGTATCGTCACGTATGATTTCCTAAGGAGCGGGTCACTGAAGGTGGCGGGAGAGTCCGCTGGGGGAAAGCGGGGTACACATGACCATAGGATCCAGGAAAAGCAGCAAGGTAAACGTGCTAGGCCCACTGCCCAGAACTACGCCATGACTAGTTCAGGCGGAAGGCAAGAACCGTAGAAGGGAACGTTTCCTAAGTGTGGGAAATGCGGTTACCACCATGGTGGCATGTGCAAAGAAGTGGTGTGCCACCGGTGCGGCAGGATTGGGCACTACGCACCGAGTTGTAGGACAAACCTGAACAACCTGAACCGACAACCGCAACCTATCCGTGCGCAGCCATTTAGGACCCAACCAGCCCGACAACCAAACCCACAAGGAAATCAAGTGATGACCACCAGCCGTGCTTGCTTTGAATGCGGCAGCACAGAGCACTTCAAGAGAAACTGTCCGAAACTGAACCAGGGAGGAAATGGGCGGCAAACCGCGGGTCAGGCATCGTCGTCCAATCCGGCGCGAGGCCGAGCATTCGTGATGGGGACGAACGAAGCACGCCAGGACCCCAGTGTAGTGACAGGTACATTCCTCGTCTCTGATCATTACGCTTCTGTATTATTTGATACAGGCGCCGATAGAAGTTTTGTTTCCGTTAAATTCCTGTCGATAGCAAACCTTCCAATTGGTGAAACCATAGAACCTTACACCGTAGAAGTCGCTAATGGTAAAACCATGATAGTTAATCAGATAGTTCGGAATTGCCCTTTTATTCTGAACGAACAATCCTTTCTGATTGACTTGTTACCGGTAGAATTGGGTAGTTGTGACGTGATAGTGGGAATGGATTGGTTAGCACGTAACAAAGTAGAAATAAACTGTGAAAAGAAAATCGTCAAGATCCGGGTGTCGGATGACGAAGAGGTATTAGTGCAGGGTGAGAAGTCGGGCAATATGATACCGTTTATATCCCACCTCAAGGTGTTAAAATATATACGCCAGGGATGCGTGGCGTATCTAGCGAGCTTGACGGCCACGGATCCTGAGGAAAAACGGGTGGACGATATCCCAGTGGTACGCGAATTTCCACAAGTTTTCCCAGAGGAACTTCCTGGATTACCGCCAACCCGACAGGTCGAATTCAGAATCGACTTATTACCTCAAGCTGGCCCTGTTGCTAAGGCGCCCTACCGACTTGCACCATCCGAGATGCAAGAATTATCCAACCAGTTGCAGGAATTGTTGGATAAAGGATTTATACGTCCCAGTTATTCCTCGTGGGGTGCACCTGTACTATTCGTGAAAAAGAAGGACGGGAGCCTTAGAATGTGCATTGATTACAGGGAATTGAACAAGTTGACAATCAAAAATAGGTATCCTCTCCCCCGAATCGATGATCTGTTCGACCAGCTACAAGGTGCGAGCTACTTCTCAAAAATAGATCTTAGATCGGGATACCATCAGGTTAGAATCCAGGAGGAGGATATCCCAAAAACCGCATTCCGGACTCGCTACGGTCATTACGAGTTCTTAGTTATGCCTTTTGGGCTAACAAATGCGCCAGCAGTGTTCAAGGATCTCATGAATCGAGTCTGTAAACCCTACCACGATAAATTCGTCATTGTGTTTATTGACGATATTTTGATATACTCGAAGAGTAAAGAAGATCACGAGCAACACTTAAGATCAATTTTAGAGCTTCTAAACCAGGAGAAGTTGTATGCAAAATTCTCCAAGTGTAACTTCTGGTTACAAGAAGTGCAATTCCTTGGTCACGTCATAAACCATCAAGGAATACACGTTGATCCAAGTAAGGTTGAAGCAGTTAAGAATTGGCAAGCGCCTAAATCGCCAAAGGAAATCCGCCAATTCTTAGGCTTAGCTGGATATTATCGTCGATTTATAGAGAACTTTTCCAGCATTGCCCAACCTTTAACCCTTCTGACCCAAAAGGATCGAAAGTATGAATGGGGTGAAGGGCAGGAAACGGCGTTTCAAACGCTAAAACAAAGATTGTGCCAAGCGCCAATCTTAAGTCTCCCCGACGGAGACGATGGTTTTGTCGTGTATTGTAACGCATCCCGGAGAGGGTTAGGATGCGTGTTGATGCAAAATAATAAGGTTATAGCTTATGCTTCTCGACAGTTAAAAATACACGAGAAAATTTACACTACTCATGACTTAGAACTGGGAGCAGTTATCTTCGCACTTAAAATCTGGAGACATTATCTCTACGGTACAAAGTGCACCATCTTCACCGATCATAAAAGTTTGCAACACATATTCGATCAGAAAGAACTAAATATGAGGCAACGAAGATGGGTCGAGTTATTAAGCGACTATGACTGTGACATCCGTTATCACCCCGGCAAAGCTAACGTCGTAGCCGATGCCTTGAGTAGGAAGGATCAGGTTAAGCCATTACGAGTGCGAGCGTTGGGGATGATAGTCCAGTCGAACCTTTCGGATTTGATTCGAGTCGCTCAACGCGAGGCGTTGAAAGAGGAACAAATGGAAAAAGAAGGACTTTATGGTAATGAGAAGAATTTCGAACGGCGCGAGGACGAAATTCTCTATTTCAAAAATCGGATTTTGATCCCGACCCTCCATGACCTTCGTGAATTAATCATGGACGAAGCGCATAAATCGAAATATTCCATACATCCGGGATCGGATAAGATGTACAAGGATGTGAAGGAGTTCTACTGGTGGCCGGGTATGAAAAAGGATATAGCCACCTACGTCGGCAAGTGTACGACGTGTGCGAGGGTTAAGGCGGAGCACCAGAAACCCTCGGGGATGTTACAACAACCGGAAATTCCTGAATGGAAGTGGGAGCAGATCACGATGGATTTTGTGACACATCTCCCCAAGACGTCCCGAGGACATGATGCAATTTGGGTAATCGTGGATCGATTAACCAAAACAGCACATTTTATCCCGATTAGAAATAATTATAACACAGAGAGACTTGCGCAGATTTATATAAATGAAATTGTGTCTCGTCATGGGATACCCATCTCAATCATCTCCGATCGGGATAGCCATTTCACCTCCAAGCTTTGGCAAGCTGTGCAAGAAGCGCTGGGAACGCGTATTAATCTAAGCACAGCTTACCACCCTCAGACCGACGGTCAGTCTGAGAGGACCATTCAAACCCTGGAGGATTTGCTTCGTGCATGCGTACTGGATTTTAAGGGAAATTGGGATCAACATCTCCCGCTCGTTGAATTTTCCTATAATAACAGTTACCATAGCAGTATAAAAGCAGCACCGTATGAAGCATTGTATGGACGGAAGTGCCGATCACCACTCTGCTGGACTGAAGTGGGCGACACACAGGTTATTAGATCAGATCTGGTCCAGGAAACGACCAGCAAAATCCTTGAAATTAAGAACAATCTGAAGGCCGCACGGGATCGGCAGAAGAGTTATGCCGATACCCGTAGAAAGCCGTTATCATTTGAGAAAGGTGATAAAGTGTATTTGAAAGTATCACCTAGGAAAGGAGTAGTCAGATTTGGAAAGGTGGGGAAGTTAGCCCCTAGATACATTGGACCATTCGACATTACTGCAAGAATCGGTCCTGTAGCATACCGATTAGAACTGCCTGATTAACTGAGTGCAGTTCACAATGTGTTTCACGTGTCGAACTTGAAAAGGTGTCTGTCGGATGAGACATCGGTGTTACCCTTAGAGGGTGTCCAAATAAGTGATAAGCTTAATTTCGTAGAGGAACCCATAGAAATAGTGGACGGGAAAATCAAGCAACTTAGACACAATAAGATCTCGTTGGTCAAAGTTAGATGGAACTCGCAACGAGGCCCAGAATATACATGGGAACGAAAGGACGAATTTCGGAAGAAATACCCCCACCTATTTCCTCAAAAGGAAGTAGTTGACGCGTAAAATTTCGAGGACGAAATTTTTATAACGGGGGGAGAATGTAACGATTCCGGCAAATTCAGGTATACCCTAGCCGGAATATACTATTTACGTGTTATTTAATACCGAATATATGAATTATAATGTGTTTATACGAGTATATAAGATTCACAGTACGAATTATACTCGAATATACAGCTAGTCGTATTGAAATTACGATTAATCGATGAACGATTATTGAAACCCGAACGAATCGGGGATTACATTATAGACGAAATATAAAATGTTTAGTGATGTGTACGAAGTATTAAAGCTTCGGGATAAGTGAATTATAGCACAGAAAAAGGATTTCGATTTATTAGTACGTCGGTACGATAAACGAAACCTTTAACATCAAACCAAGCAAGAGACGATCGATCAAGCCGAAAAAGATGCACAATTACCGACAATATGATGTGTTAAGTTAATAAATGTCATGGTTTAAGTTTTTAAAGTTTTTAAATCGGTTTTATATAAATTTAAATTTTATGCCGAAAAACGACCGTTTTGGCCTCGTTTTAAGCCGAATTAAGTGTTTAACCGAAAAAACGAACTGAACCAGATTATCCACAACATTATCCGGATTACACAATCCAAATGTGTGGCCATGGTTTGAGATGTGGGCCCCCCCCACACATACATGAACCGATCGGTCCATGGGTCACACACACACACTTCATTTTCTTTTTTCTACATCCCAACTCTCCAAATCCTCTCAACCCTTTACACATTCAACCAAAACCTTTGATTTTTAAGAAGATCCACAAGGTATAAACGTGTTATTATGGTTTGATCTTGCTTTTTAATTCCGAAATCATGAGAAAATGAGGTTTCAAGTGAAAAATGGGTGAAAACCCGAGATGAAACCGATTCTTGCATGATCAAGTGATGTATACAAGTTATACAAGGGATCTTGGTCCAAGAAAGGAGTTAAAAGAGTCAAAAACGAATTTTTACGGTTAAAATCTTTGTTTTGATATCTTAACCGAAACCATGAAAGAAATGGCTTGATTGTGGGTATAAATTGCTTGGTGTGGTGTTGTTGTGCTTGTAGGTGTTGTATCTAGTTGCTAGCAAAGGCTAGAAAGCAAGATCTTTGCGATCTAAAGCTAGAAACACAAGGTAGTTCGGTTTTTCGTATGATTTGTAAGATTTGGACAGATTGTGGTAGACTTAGAGTTGAGTCATGAAATTTCACAGAGATGATCTACACATGAAAATATGAGATCTGTGAAATTCTGGTAATTTTTGGATAAAGGATGAATATTTGGTGAATTTAATGCTCGGTTTTGGCTAAAAATGGTGAAAAATAGCTAAACATCATGAAAAATTCTGGACAAATTTAGATAAGCTTTTTATAACATATAAAAGTCACACACAAAATTTCAGGTCCATTGGAGAAGTCTAAGTAGGCTTTTCGGTAAAACGAGTTCTAGGGTTTTCTAGCTCGGTTTTGGTGAAAATGGCATGAAAAATGAGTTTTTGGTTCTGTAAAAATTACTGGGAACTTTATGGATGGCAAGAGTCATCTCAGAAAAATTTGGGATTTTTCTAAAGTCATTTGGTATTTTCGACATATTTGGTGTTTAAATGACGTTTAAAAATAGATAAATAAATGTTAAATATAAAAATTAATTCTGGAAATATTTTTATAAAATTCCTTACTGTCAAAAACTGATTTTTGCAAAATTTCAAGATCAGAGACTAAACGGATATTTATTTGTGCTAAATGGAACTTAAAAACAAACTTTTAAAGCTTAAAGCTTAAAACGTATAAAAACCTTAAAAATGGACTATTCTCATGAAACTAAGTTAGTCAAGTAAAAATAAATCATCCGAAAATAATTCGGATGATTTGGGTAATTTTACCCGATTTAGTCGTTTCCGGTATATTAAAGACGGAAACGGGCCCCGCGGCCAAACGGGGTGTCTAAACCGAGCTCTAATTTCACCACTTTAATTAAAATATCAATAACAACTATTTTCGGGTCGTATGTGGCCGAACTCATTTTTGAAAACATAAAGACGAATAACCGTGCTAGGCACGCAAAACGAGAAAACAAACTAATGGTAGTTTTGACTAAAGAACTCTAAGTGATATCACAATCTAAGTCCTGAGAAGTGTATCGGGGATTGACATTGTCCTCGGATCGTGTACGGTACTGGGTTAACAGTGTCCCCGGACGTACCGGTTAACACGAATTTAAGTTATATTAATAGAAATTGTGTAGTAACGACTTAGGGATCGTATTACAGATCCGGACAGGTAGCCGTGCCAGTATTACACCTCTGCTCACCAAAAAGGTGAGTTTTCAAGAGCCCCTTTTTATTGAACTGTTTTAAATATTTTCCCGGGGCGGAAAGCATGTTTTTATCAAAGTGTTTAAGTACATGCCGATCGCATGGAAATGAATGTATTTATATAATGTTTATTGTACGGGAATCGTACGGTATTGTATTAAGATGGTAATTTTCTGAGTTGCTAATATTGTAAGGCCCGAAACAGTGTTCTGGGTTAACAGTGTCCCCAGAGGTTATTAAATGTATTTCTGGGTTAACAGTGTCCCCAGTGGCTATTAAATGTATTTATGGGTTAACAGTGTCCCCAGAGGTTATTAATTGTATTTCTGGGTTAACAGTGTCCCCAGAGGTTATTAAATGTGTTTCTGGGTTAACAGAGTTTTCACTTGTAGGCTCAGTATAATTACATCATTAATTTATGATTATTAAAATGATTTGTCATGGTTTATTTAAATTAGTGAAACTCACCAACTATTCGTAGTTGACCCGTTTCTTTACATGCTTTCTAGGTACACCCAAATTGGAATGAGTGATACGTGCTTGATGATGTGTGCTATTTTGTGGAAGCTTAAGGGTCTATATTTTGTTTTAAACATGTTAACGTACTATTGGTAAAACTTATGTGATAACGCCTAGTCGGTAACGAAACTCGGAACAATGTAATACGTTTAAATTATTGTAGTGGTGTTTTCTTTATAAGCAATGCTGTTGATATCAGATGTGTCTGTTGCATCCCGTTTACGTTTCCGCTGCGGTTACGGGGTGTTACAGTAGGGATAAGGGCTTCTGAGCCAAACACCAATAAGAAGGGTGTTTGACCTGTTGCATTTTTGGTTGTTGTCCTGTCAGCCCAAAGAACATAGGTTAGCTCTTCAGCCCATTTACCCTTCAAGGATCCCAAATTTTTCTTCAAATTGTTGATAATGATCTTGTTACTTGATTCTGCTTGGCCATTAGCTTGAGCATGCACTGGAGTAGACGTGATCATCTTTATTCCCCAACTGTCACAAAAGTTAGTAGCTCTTTTCCCGATAAACTGGGAACGATTGTCACAAACAATTTCTGAAGGAATATCAAATCTAGTAATAATGTTTCTTTTAATGAAGGATATCACCTGTTTTTCGCGAACTTGTACAAAAGCTTCTGCTTCTATCCATTTCGAGAAGTAATCAGTCATGGAAAGCATGAACACTTTTCCTCCTGGTGCTTTAGGCAGCTTACCCACAATATACATACCCCACTTCATGAAAGGCCATGATGAGGATATATGAGACATAGGCTCCGCTGGCTGGTGCAGAATGTTGTCGTGTCTTTGACAGGAATCACACTTCTTTGAGTACTCCATGGCGTCTCTCTTCATGGTTGGCCAGAAGTATCCTGTTCTTAGAATCCTAGAGAGTAAGGCTATACCTCCAGTGTGATTACCACAATCACTTTCATGAAAGTCTTTGAGCACCTCCTGGATTTCAGGTTCCTCAATACACCTCAAGTATGAACCTGCAAGAGATTTCCTATATAGAATATCATGTAATAAGATGTATTGTGATACCTTAAGTTTGAAGGTTTTAGGATTTTCTGTGGCGGGAATCTCTCCATCTTGAATGAATTTCTTGATCAGGATGATCCAAGATCCTTGGTTTAATTGAGGATAATGGATCCCAAAGCACAATCTCTTTGTTAGTTGTTATCTCCATAACTTCTTGTTCTCCTATTGCTGGTGAGAGTATATGGATGATTGAGATCTTTGAATCTTCTGGGATCTTTAAGGATGAAGCTAGATTTTCTAAGGCATCTGCCCCATCGTTTTCTTCCCTTGGTACCTGTATAATACTAAAAGAATCAATGAACTTTGATAGTTCTTTCATAATGTCTAGATTTTTAATTAGTTTTCTCCTTTAACAACATACGAGCCATTAAAGTGGTAGTTATTAATAATGAATCTGCATACACCTGAAGATACCTGATCCTCATGTGTTTAGCTAGTTGCAAACCTGCAATTAAAGCTTCTTATTCCGCTTTATTATTTGTCGCTTGAAACTCATAGGCTATAAACTGGGGTATTATGTCCCCCTGTTGCAATTTTAGTAAAATACCTAGACCTATTCCTCTAAGGTTGGATGCCCCATCAGTGAATAAGATCCAAGGATCCTTGGTTTCCTATAACTGTTGGACCTCCAAGTCGGCCTCCTTTTGTAAATCACTACTATAATCAGCCACAAAGTCAGCCAATGCCTGAGATTTGATAGTTGTCCTTGGATCATATTGGATGTCGTATGCACTCAGCTTTACAGCTCACTTAGCCATCCTACCTGACATCTCTGATTTTCTAAGAACATTCTTGATAGGATAGTTAGTGTTGGGAGCAAATTTTTATCCTCAGGATTGTTCATGTTTTAATGATTTTAGGTTATCCTGCCGATACAAGTATTCTGAGGATTATATTTCGCTAATCCAACTGTCCTTTATTGTTTTGTTTGTTTTGCAGACGTAACCACATGTTTAATATGCTACTAATAGACGTGGGTTTGCAACGGTTACTTCTGAAGCTCCATCAATTCGAACGTGTGAAGCAACGGATAGTGGAAGACCTAGTCTAGGGTATATCCCGCATTTCTCGGGATTTCAGTTGTAATCTTTTGTTTATTTGAACGAGCTGAATTGGTCATTTAGAACACACACCTTACATTCATAGCTACCGAAACTTTTTGTAACACTTATCAATTGATCGATTATCAGCTCCAACACTTGTAATCAACCTTTTTTGTTATTAATATATAGACGGTGATAGTTTTCACCGTCCGAGGTTTTTTCTTCCGTCGATCCTCAATATCAAGGGTTTTTTCCCTCGAAATCAAATCATTGTGTTCATCATATTTTTGATCTAGCACTCTACCTCACATACGAATTTGATAACTAAATTACTTTGTTAATTTTTGACCTAAACAATTTGGTGCCCACCGTGGGGCAAACGGTGCTTTGATCATTATTAACCCTCAAATTAAACCCTACTTTCAACATCCACAACATGTCTTCCCAACCGAAGAATGTTTCGTCTTCTGCTGCAGCTTCAGGTTCCACTGTGAGGCCTCCTATGCCTCCTCCTCCTGCTGGTGGTATCCCGAAGAAACCTGACAACACCCAGAAGAAGCCTGCTACTCCCGTATTCTCAAGATCGAGACCATCTCCTCAGGATCCCATCATGTTATCCAACAACGACCTTTTTTCTATGTTTAGACAGGTACATGAGCAGATGGATCGCCAGAATAAGACCAACCAGATGCTCGGGAGGGAACTGGAAGATATCAGGAAAGCCAAGAAGCCGGTGGAAGAATTCACACCACTAGTCCCGAGATCTCTAGATTTCACTCCTCTAGGATCCTCAGGATTGGTGCGCCTGGAGTCGACCATCGCATACAACTCTGGATCCTCATTTTTCCAGCACTCAGGGTCTGCAGGATTGCACTCCTCTGGATCCCAGGAGGACTTTCATGCATCTTCTGCTGGGCCGTTTCAACATGCAGGATCCTCAGGATTGTCACAGCAGGGAAGATCCTCAGGATTGTTTCAATAGTCCAGATCCTCAGGATTGTTCCATCAGACAGGATCCTCAGGTCCTTATCAACAAGAGGTATCCTCAGGATTTCAGCAACAGGCAGGATTCTAAGGAGTGCTTCCACCAATGTTTCTCAGACTCAGTAGTTTGCAGGATCCTCTGAGGTGCACCAGGGAGACTTTATCCCGATGCAGGCTAGCACTTCGACCACTCCATTTGTTACTGATATACATCTATTTATACATCTCGAATCCCTTGTAAAGTTATGTTTGTTTAATGTTTCGAGTTCGTTTTAGTTCGTGTTTAGTTCATTTTTTACTAATTAAGGTTTTGAGTCAAGTTATATATATTTATCGTGTTTTAACTCTTCTGGTGTCTTGCATGTTAAACTTAATTCTTTCTATCTTTTCATGTGAAGTTTAAGTTCGTTTTGCTCGTTAATGATTACTTGATTACTTAACTAATGTTTTGTTATGTTTTCATGTATATGGTGACTTGGAGAAGCAAGGGAAGCAAGTTCTAGAAGATTCTCAACGTTACTTGGAGTTCAAGAAAAGATTAATCAAGATTTAACAAGAAATAACAAGCAAATTCTCGTAGCCCTCAAATAATGCGCCACGCCGTGCGAAGGTATGCCCAAGAGGGTGCCGCGCGGCGCCTAGGCCTCCCTGGTGAACCGTTTTTGCAAGTCCAAGCCCATCTCGTTCTATATATATACCATTATAAACCTAGCCGATGGAGGAACTTTTGGCAGCCGATTTTAAAGATAGAACAAAGGTTTTAAAGGTCTTTTGAAGCTAGGAACCAAGGAGGATCGAGAGTTCTTTCATACGGGTGTTCAAGGATCAATTGCTAAGGGTTTTATCGCTCTAACTTTCATTCCTTGTTCATTATTTGTAATGTCTTTCCTCTTTCTTTTAAAGACTTGTTTAGGATTGTTTTCAATAATGATTCTAGGCTAGACTTCATGTCTACCTAGGTTTGATGAACATGTTTGATGCATGATTCTTTCTTTGGACTAATGTTTTGATTATGGTTTCGTTATTTTAATAATAAAAGACTTGATTTTGCTTTCATGATGCATATGAATGTTAATTATCTTGATTGATTGTTAATTATAGCTTCACATAAATCTTTTATCTCTTGATTTTGTTCTTTAGATTTAGGGTTTATGTTTAATCATTACTTGGTGTTTTGATTATTGTGATTGAATGAGCCCATTAGATCATAGAAGCTAGTTGATAGTTGGTTAGGGTTTTGAATGTTCTGCTAAATTCCAATAGCTGTAAGGTGAGGAGTTGTTCATGTGTCTTGGTCAATCGCATGCTAGGATAGATTAGTGACAATATTCTTGCTTATTGTGTTGATCCTTGTTCATGATGTCGTGTTTAGCTTATCAAGTTATCTAGGCTTTAGTGTTTCGTGAGATTACTTGCTTTAGATACTATTAATTAACCCTATTTGATAACTGTGAGGAAATCAATATAACTGATTGCTTAATAATCTAATAATTATTCTTTAGGATTTTACTTGATGCAATCAAGGGTTCTTTAGGGTTTGTTAGATGAATACATTAAGAAATCAGTTTCCATATCATGTTATTTGTCCATTGCTTGATGATTGTTGATACATGGGATTCTTACCTAGGTAGATTCCTTCTCTATTTGATTTCGATCTTGTGATTAATTGTTTACTTCTAGTTTACTTGTTTATTTGCTTTCTTAGTTTAATCTTAGTTTAAAAACAACCTTTAAACATTAATAATAAATAGTCGTGTCGTAAGTCGAGTCTAATTAATTAATTAACGTAATTTATAGAGTCTTGTGGGTTCGATATTCCGGACTTACTTAGCTTTACTACAATTTGTTCGGTTCACTTGCCGGTGTTTTGTGTAGTTGAGTTTTAAGTCTAGTTTTTATTACTTTTTTAGTTTAGCTAACATTTAATTGACTGTTTTAAGCACATCAAGTTTTTGGCGTCATTGCCGGGGACTCTTGGCAATTGCGTTATTTGCGTTAATTGGACTTATTTTATATATACGTGCTATTTGTTTTATTTTCTTTTGAGTCGTAGGAGTATAATTAAATTTTAGGTTAGTTTAGTTTTAGTTTTTATTTTTAGTCTACTCACTTAGTCCATTGCGTCCTTAAGGTTTATTCCACATCTTAGTTCGCAAGGACCACTGCTGGAGAATCTAGAATTTTCCCCGTCGAAAACCGAAGCTAGCTTGTTAGCAAAAAAACCACCGTCAGAAGTCACGTCTACACCAAATTCGTCACCACCCTGTTCACCGCCTGAAAGTCCGAGAAGTCAACAAGACATTCGAATGGCCGGCGATAGAACAATTGCTGCTCAAGCCTTCGATGGCTTAACCGGAAACCAGTCATGCATCGTTGTTCCCCAGATCGACAACCCCAACTCGTAGAAAATTCCGCCATACGTCATGAACAACATCGTTCAAACTAATCAGTTCACGGGGCGTGATGACGAGGATGCACCAACTCACATTAACCGAATTTACCGCGTTCTTAAAACTTTTAATTTACAAGGTGCCACCGAAGATGCTATTTTCTTACATTTGTTTCCGTTTTCACTTGCAGGTAAAGCAGCTACTTGGCTTGACACGCAGCCACCTGGCACGTTCACCACTTGGGAAGTACTACGTTCTGCATTTATCAAGAGATACTTCCCACCGGCTAAAGCAGCTATTCTTCGCGATCAGATTCACTCGTTTCACATGGAACCGGGGGAGAAATTGTCATGCTTGGGAGCGCTTTCAGAACATGCTAGCTCGTTGCTCCCAGAATGGTCTCACACCATGGGCTCTCGTGGAAAAATTTTACAATGGGTTGAACTACGAAACCCAAGTTCGGTTCGACACAACCGCAGGAGGAAGTTTACTGGCGAGGAAAATTGTCACCGAATGTAATGAGATGTTTGAGAGCTTCGCTCAATCGGACCTTGCCAAAGAGCCACATCGCGGAAATTCCACTCCCGTCAGCAATACATCCTCATCCGCTCGTGGTGTACACCAGGTTAATCTGGATACTAGTGTGGCTGCTGCTTTGGAATCACTAACTCGAGAAGTTAAGGAGCTGAAGGCCAAGGTGGACATGGTACATTGGAGTGCCCGGTGATGAATCAACAAGACGATTTTGTTGCTGGTCAGAATAGGTTTCAAAACAATTACAGCAACAATAATCAAAGTTGGAACACCTACAAGAACCCGAATCAGAATAATTCCAACTGGCGTCCGTCTGGCGCACCATCTGGATTTCAAAATTCTTATGCTCCAGCACAAGGTCAGTATTTTAATAATAATAACAACGATAATACTAATGCTCAAAATAATGTGCAGGATTCGAACGGTGGAATTGGGCATTTGGAATAGATGATGAAGCAAATCCTGGAGAGAGATCAAGTTACACAGAAAAAGTTTGCCGAACACGATTTGCTTTTCAAGAATCAACAATCTGCTATTCTTGATATTCAAAGGACTGTTGGTGATATTGCTCGTCGTTTGGAAGAAAGGCCTCCATGTCAATTTTCGGGTATCCCTCAAACTAATCCGGCTGCTCAATTGAAAGCCATCTCCACTCGTAGTGGTAGGGTTTTTGGTCCGGAGGTAGTTAGTAGAGAAATTAGGGAAGATAGGGACGATGAGTTGATAGATGAGGAGATAGAGGTAGAGGCTCCAGGTAAGTCACATAGTACAACACCAATCATAGATCCGCAAGTTAAAGAAAACACTCATAAGAAGCTGGTTGGAGTCCGACCATCACCACACACCATTGACCTAGCCTATGTCCCATATCCCGCTTGTCAAAATAATCAAAAGTATACGAAAGATTACGGGCATTTTCTTAATATATTTAGCCAATTGAATGTCAACCTTCCATTCGTAGAAGTCCTTCCGCATATGCCTAAGTACGCCAAGTGTTTGAAAGATCTTCTTAAAAGAAAGGATAAGTTGGAGGAGCTGTCGACTGTACCGCTAAATGGAGAGTGTTCTGTAGTAGTTCTCTATAGAGTTCCGAAGAAATTAACCGACCCCGGTGTTTCTACCATTCCATGCCTTTTCAGAAGTGACACGACATGTCAAGCATTGGCCGATCTAGGGGCTAGTATAAACCTTATGCCATATTCTTTGTATGAAAAGCTAGACCTAGGAGAGCTCACCCCCACTCGTATGACGTTGTCTTTAGCCGATCGTTCCATTAAGTATCCGAGGGGGGTCGTAGAGAATTTGCTCGTTAAGGTAGATAATTTTGTTTTTCCCGCTGATTTTGTTGTTTTAGATATGGAGGCCGACGAGAGAGTTCCTATTATTCTAGGTCGTCCATTCTTACGTACTGCTAGGGCGGTTATTGACGTGTTTGAAGGTAAGATCACTCTTACAGCCGGTGATGATAGTGCCACCTATTTGGCTAAGTCCATGAGACATCCGAGTGGTCAAGACGGTCTCATTGATCTATGTCACCCAGTTTACTCGATAGAATCATTTATCTCGGGAATGGATCCTAGTCTTGATTGTTCCCGTTCTGTATGTTTAAGTGTGGGGAAGGAGTAAGCGGTTTCGAGCTCTCGGGTAATGGTGAAGTGTTTTGGAGAAAGAGGTGGTGTAAAGCATAAGTTTGAGAAGGTTCGTGGTGTTAGAAAGAAGAAGACCAAGATTGACGAATGGTCGGATCGTGATTCGGTATCCTTGAGGGTATTAGAGTTCTACCGAGGTGGAGGAAGTTCCACTCGGTCCGCCACGTGATTCGCATAAACATGGGTTCTTGAGTGAAAACTCAAGTGTAGAGTTTGTACAATTTCTTTCATTTTATTTTCTTTGAGTCACTAACGTAGTTTTTTGTAGTTCTTCTTTGCGTTTTTAAGTTTTTCTAAGTAAAAGAGAAATTGTATGAGCTAGAGAGACGATCCCCAAGGAAAATTTATTGAAAAAGACAAGTGTGGGGATGGAGCAGCCGAGCCGTATACTTTATATTTATTTATTTATTTGCTGCTAATTATTCATGATTTATTTGTTGGTTGGTAAAATACTTTAATTGCATAATATCTATTGTTATGATAAGATACATTTTTAGATATGTTTTTTTTGTTTTTGTTTGGCCTCTTATGTTCGTGAGAGAAGGAGTTACCATTTCCTGAGCATGTTCGTAGTTGGAAGGCATTCATGGAAGAAGACTTTGGCATCATGTTTCATTCGCATATTACCAGCTAAGTCTTTTCCATTATCTAGCTTATTAACTTTTTATTTTGTTTTTATAATTTTTAGAGTCTTAGTTTTTGTAGTCCGACTTTATTTTATTCTTGTTTTAAGTCGTCCTTATCCTTGCATTGAGTACAATGCAAAATTTAAGTGTGGGGATAGGATATGTGAGTCGTAGTCTAAATCGAGTTTATGTTTAAAAATAAAAACTAAAAAAAATTAAAAAAATCTTAAAAAATTTGAAAATTTTTTTTTTTGAAAAATGTTTTAAAAATGTCCATTGAATATAGTTTTTTTGCGTTAAAGTAGGAGATGATGATATTTATCGGAAATCGGTTTTTCAGACTACTAATAATATGAGATAAATAAAAGAAAACGCACTTAACTTGGGATGCGTCGGTAGACTCAGCCTTGAAAATGAAAAGGCAATTTGATAAAATGGTTAAAACGAAAATCTTTTGTGGGTAAAGTGTTTTGTCCGTGGAAAATAAGTAATGAAAGGTCGGGCCATACTCAAGCCTCAAATTTTGGTATGAAAAGTGGAAATATTATAAATTTTTAAGAAATCTCAATACGTTATCATATGATGCTTGGGTAGGTTTAACGTTAGTGTGCCGTGTACCCTGTGATATAAATCTTAAACTGCTAGTTTAGTGTTTTACACATCATTGGCGTATGGTTTTATAACTTTAAATCTTGTATTGATGGGATGCTTCGGGTCCAGAGACCATGGGTCTGTATGTAATCTATTCATCTGGGTATTCACAATTCCTAAGTGGGGTTGTGGATATTTAAAATAAAGCCAAAAAGAGCAAACCCTTATTAGTCTTTATACATGATCACAAAAATACAAAAGTACAAATACACTACAGACTTGATCATCCACGTTGTTATCCATATGGGGTCCCCTTACTCGCGTCTCATTACTATTAAGAAACGGACCACAAGAGACACGCTACATGTAAGCCCTACAGATGAAATTTTGTATGCTCACCTATGGTGATGGGTTCGGGGTATTGCTTGATAACGGGGTTATGTCACGTTGTGGGGAACACTAGCTATTTATTAATTGAACTTTAATCGTATCTAATGGCTGCTTGGTAGACTTTGATGCTTAAGATTAGGTGGATAAATAATACCCTTGATCGTCTTAACTATTCATGAAAAAAAAGAGCAACAAAAGTTTTAATTCTGCTAATTTTGAGGTTTAAGTGAAGTTGGGGTGGTCTGGTCCGGTAAAAGCTGAAAATAAGCGGGTCTTAATTGTGTAAACCACTAAGTAATATTATTGTCGGATCTTATTTGTCCCGGTAAAGATTAAGGCATGGCTTTAAGTGGACAACAATATCGGTGATCGCGGTTTTTGCGTTTTTCTAAGCTTTAAAATTAACCTATATGTTTGTAAGACTGTATTTTCTGATTGTGATCCAACTGCATCAGACTTTTTCAGGGACGAAAAAAGAGTAAGTGTGGGGATATTTCATATACATCTATTTATACATCTCGAATCCCTTGTAAATTTACGTTTATTTAATGTTTCTAGTTCGTTTTAGTTCGTGTTTAGTTCATCTTTTATTAATTAAGGTTTTGAGTCAAGTTTTATATATTTATCGTGTTTTAACTCTTTTGGTGTCTTGCATGTTAAACTTAATTCTTTATACCTTTTCATGCGAAGTTTAAGTTCGTTCTGCTCGTTAATGATTACATGATTACTTCACTAATTTTTTTGTTATGTTTTCATGTATATGGTGGCTTGGAGAAGCAAGGGAAGCAAGTTCTAGAAGATTTTCAACGTTACTTGGAGTTCAAGAAAATATTAATCAAGATTTAACAAGAAACAACAAGCAAATTCTCGTAGCCCTCCTATAGTGCGCCGCACGAAGGTATGCCCAAGGGGGAGCCGCGCGGCGCCTAGGCCCTCTCTGGTTTACCGTTTTTGCAAGTCCAAGCCTATCACGTTCTATATATATACCATTATAAACCTAGCCGATGGAGGAACTTTTGGCAGCCGATTTTGGAGAGAGAACAAAGGTTTTGAAGGTCTTTTGAGGCTAGGAACCAAGGAGGATCGAGATTTCTTTCATACTGGTGTTCAAGGATCAATTGCTAAGGGTTTTATCGCTCTAACTTTCATTCCTTGTTCATTATTTTTCATGTCTTTCCTCATTGTTTTTAAGACTTGTTTATGATTGTTTTCAATAATGATTCTAGGCTAGAGTTCATGTCTACCTAGGTTTGATGAACATGTTTGATGCATGATTCTTGCTTTGGACTAATGTTTTGATTATGGTTTCGTTATTTTAATAGTAAAAGACTTGATTTTTCTTTCATGATGCTTATGAAGGTTTATTATCTTGATTGATCGTTAATTATAGCTTCACATAAAACTTTCATCTCTTGATTTTGTTCTTTAGATTTAGGGTTTATGTTTAATCATTACTTGGTGTTTTGATTATTGTGATTGAATGGGCCTATTAGATCGTAAAAGCTAGTTGATTGTTGGTTAGGGTTTTGAATGTTCTTCTAAATTCCAATAGCTGTAAGGTGAGGAGTTGTTAATGTGTCTCAGTCAATCGCATGCTAGGATAGATTAGTGACAATATTCTTGCTTATTGTGTTGATCCTTGTTCATGATGTCATGTTTAGCTTATCAAGTTATCAAGGGTTTAGTGTTTCGTGAGATTACTTGCTTTAGATACTATTAATTAACCCTATTTGATAACTGTGAGAAAATCAATAAAACTGATTGCTTAATAATCTAATAATTATTCTTTAGGATTTTACTTGATGCAATCAAGGGTTCTTTAGGGTTTGTTAGATGAATACATTAAGAAATTAGTTTCCATATCATGTTATTTGTCCATTGTTTGATGATTGTTGATACATGGGATTCTTACCTAGGTAGATTCCTTCTCTATTTGATTTCGATCTTGTGATTAATTGTTTGCTTCTAGTTTACTTGTTTATTTGCTTTCTAAGTTTAATCTTAATTTAAAAACCCCATTTAAACATTAATAATAAATAGTCGTGTCGTAAGTCGAGTCTAATTAATTAATTAACGTAATCTATAGAGTCCTATGGGTTCGATATTCCGGACTTACTTAGATTTAGTATAATTTGACCGGTTCACTTGTCGATGTTTTGTGTAGTTGAGTCTTAAGTCTAGTTTTTATTACTTGTTTAGTTTAGTTAATATTTAATTTACTGTTTTAAGCAGATCAGTTACTCCAGGAAATACTATGTTTGTGAATGAAAGCTACAACACCCAGACTGTTCCTCAGAATACTAATCAGGGTAACACTTTCAATATAATTCCCTTTAATGCTAATCAAGGATTTGTGCAGGATGCAGGCATAAGTTCAGGTTTAGCCGGGAATTACAGTAGCTTAAGGACATGATCTCAAACGTTCCTGGTGTAATCCGTCCCATAGCTGAAGTTCCCACTGATAGTCACAGAATATCCGGATT